>NC_056751.1:551293873-551593873 GCF_019279795.1 Protopterus annectens
TCTAGACTGCCTGTGTAATTGCCTGCTTCTAATTGTTTCCACCAATTAACTTTAGTAGTATCTTCTGGCAGTTTCCCTGTATTTTGGTTGTTTCCTATTTCCTCTCTGTTTCCTGAGGGGAGCAATGTGCACACCAGCTTAAACACGCCACAGTAACTTAAACACGTGTACACATCCCTACACGGTGTTACACGCACACACATCCTTACACTGTGTTAGCTAGGCTGATTCATGCTAAAACGCCGCACACCGCCTTACACACGTGCGCCCGTGCAAACCGTTGTAAACAGTTTGCAACACGCTCCCACATGTTGAACCTGCCTTACACGCGCACACAGCGCATGCACGATATCAAGAAACTTAGAGTGTAGGGATAGCGTATGCCCTCAATTTCTTGACATCCCTAGTGTTCTGTTGGGACACACCTCCCTCCCTGATGTCTGTCTGTCATCTCTTACCTTACATTGCCCTCCAATCTGGTACATTTCTTTCTATCCTTCCCCCCCATGATGTCACCTACCTCTTACTCTGTTCCTCCCCCTTCTCTAACTCTTACACTACTCAGAAAGTGCTCATTACTTATGTGGCAGTGTGATTCAGTATTGTAACCCTCATTTACATAGGATTGCCTAGTAATGCTTAGTTACATATCTTACACGGAGCTTCCCGATCTTGACAACCACTAAACGGAGGCCATATTGTTTTTGCTCTGCAAGTCCCTCCATTGACATTTCATGTAATATATAAATCCCACAATTGTGGGCTTATAAGCTTCGGTTTTCAGTTTTAGGTAGCGCACCCGTTTGCGGGTGTGCGCCACAGTTAAACACATAAATCCCGTGAAAAAAAAAAGTTATATAACTTTTTGCAACATTTTTCATGCCAATGGCCACATATTTGGCCATTGGCATGCTTAATGTAACAAATGCACCCTTTATTTGAGCTGACATAGCTCCGTTTTAATTGCAGAAATGTACTCAGTTGTCAACTGAGTACATTTCTAGTTAACACGCCCGTTACACGGACTGGTTTGAGCCGTGGATCGCTCACATACCTCATTTGCATATCTTGGAGCTGCAAATGAGGTATTGAGATTTCCACGCCACTCTGTAAGAGACGTGTTAGCTGTCTCTTACACGGAGATTTGGGCTGTTGCTGAATCAGGAGGCTTACACGGAGGCTTACACTACTCTTAAACTCCGTGTAAGCCTTCCTGAATCTGGCCCATTGTCTTTTGATTAACTCTGTCCTGTGGTAAAACACTGAACAATTTTTTAACCATGCAACCTTCAAGGTTCTCATCAATAAATTGGCATTGGTAGCATCTATCACATCAGTGGATACCCCTATAACTATATCTAGAAGTATTCAAACCTTTGGTACTATTCTCAAAGATCTTTAAATTTGGTTAATTTTTATAAAAAAATAGATTCTTTGCATATTAAATAAGGTGATACCCTATGGAGAAAAAAGTTTTCCAGTGTTCACTTAACATTTCTTTTATAGCCTTGGAATCAACATTATGGCTACCCACACAAGCCCTCTCAAATTATTTAGATGTATTGAATGTACAATGTACAGGTATGTTATCAAAAGAGGCATCCCTCCCTATTAACCCTTCGTGTGCATATTTCCACTAAATTGGATAGGTTCCCTCTTTCATCCAACATTAATCTAAACATATCCAACTCTAATATAAAACTGTCATCATCAGAGGTGAGCTTTGAAATTCTGCTCATCTGCCCCTTAATAGGACCCAATTTATGGTGTAACAGATGATAACTCAAAAAATGCAGCAATGCATTACTGTAGGATGGTTTCCCTTTAAATGCATGAATGAAATCTTAGCTGATTAACATCCTTCAAAATTTTAATATCAAAATAGTTAATTTCATCCTTAAACCAATTAATGTGAATTTCAAAAAATTAAGATTCAAAAGTGCCATCCCAAGTCAGAAATATATTGTGATGGTATCTAAAATATACCTGACATATTTTGAAATTGTTAGTTTTAAATAAAATATACACTTCTTATCTCTATACAACAAAACTTGGAAAAAATGAGAATACAAGATGCCCCTATAGCAACACTAGTCCTCTGCCAGTAATATTCACCATTCAAATAAGTAAACTTATTTTTCAAAACAATGTATATAAAACATTCCAACAACTTCACAGTTGTTTTAATCAAAGTGCTAAAATTAGAAATACCCTTCAAAAACCTGGTAAAACCTTCCTTGTGGAATGACAGACAGCAAATTCTTAACATCAATGGTAACTAGCAAGTTATCCTTATCAAAAGAAACATCACTCAACAGCCTAAAGAATTCCCATGAGTCTTCTAAAATGTGTCTTGTATTGTCCAAACAACCCTAAAAAGTCCCATCAATATACTTGGCTACTGATTCCATTAAAAAACTTCCACTGAAACTATTGGTCTAAGAGGGGCGTCAAGAAAGTTAAAATACACCTTCGGAATACCAAAACTTGCGGACAAAATAGGGTACTTGTCCTTAAATGCTTGTGGTGCTGTCACACCACATTTCAGCAAATCATCAAACAGTAGGTCTGTTTTTTGTAAACCATGGTGATCTCATTTCTTAAAGCAACCTCATAACTAATAGTGTCATTCTGAATGAGTTTCATTCTACCAATGTAATTGAGGCTGTCCATAACCACCATGCCCCCTCCTTTGTCAGAATTCATAAACCTGATTGACTTATGTGCTCTCAGCTCTTATATAAGTATTTTTCCTCCCCAGTCATATTGTGATAACTTTTTTCTAGTTTATTTATCAAAAGATACCCGATTTCCTTTTCACACAATTTTTCAAATAAATTGAAAGCAGAATGAAAAGGGGGAACAAAATAGCTTTTTTTTTTTTTTTTTTTTTAACTCATAGTTTGAGGAAGCATGGTATGCCCTTATCTTTGAAAAACATTAAGAGATTTACTTTTCTGTTAAATAGTTAAATTCGTTGAGGATATCTGCCAGGCCAGTCCAAGATGCAGGGACAAATGAAAAACCTTTAGCAAATAACCTGTGATGAATGCCCTTGATCGCAAGTTGACTGTAATTAAACACCTTAAAATTAAACATTTCAGTGACTGAAATTGTACCTATGTTCCAAAGAGTAGTCACTGCTTCTTTCCTTGACTTCTGCCCCTCATTTGCAAGTGATAAAGTAGAAACTCTCCTCCCTTGGTCCTGGAACATTTTTCTGTTCCCTCATTCCACTTTGATACTCTTCCCCATTGTGACTTTATGTCACAGTTCCCCTGTTCAAAATCCACTCAGAGCATTAGGGTACCTGCTTGCCTAAAGGGTTCTCTCTCCATCAAGCAGAATGGATAAAGGGTATTTTTATTTACCCCCTCAAAGTTGTGCAACTGTAGCACAGGTTATAATATATAGGGGTGCAAAGGGTGAAGCTCCTGCAGGGGAGGATATAGGGGATTTGCACTCCACATAACCCAAAGTCCTGTTTGCGATCCTATTCGATCAATTGCCTGGATGATTTGGGTTCTCTTTAATGTGCTCCAAATGCATAAATCATAATTAGGCAAATAAGACAACTTGTCAAATCATCCAAGAGCTCCTTTGAGAGAAACTTAGCAAGTACTGCCAAAGATAACCATAAGGCCTTTTACAGCTATGTACATAACCTAAATGCAAGACCCACACATGTGCAGAACTGGTAGCCAACAGTATCACACCACACAGAGATAACAAACCTACTAGCACATAGGTTTCGTGAAAATTTCACTCCCATATCCCCTTCTAACTTACAACAAACCCTCCCCCCAAACACCCCTACCTTACATATCTGAAGAGTGGGTTCTCAAAGTCCTGTCCAAGGCAAAGAATAGGGCCTCTGTGGAACCAGATGACATCTCAGGCTGTCTTCTAATTACCATTTTCAATCATAGCCTAACCTCAGGGTTTGTTCCTGTGGAATGGAAAACAGCTACAGTTATTCCATCCACAAAGGTGGCCTAGCAACAGACTCAGGGAATTACAGACCCATAAGCCTGACCAGCCTCATCTGTAAGGCCATGGAACATATCATTATGGACCTCATAAATAAAAACATAGGTGACCTCCAAACCCTGGACGCAACCCAATTCGGCTTCATGAAGGGCAGATCCTGCCTGTTAAATTTGGTGGATTTCTTTGAAAGTGTGACCAAGGTCATTGATGAGACCAAATCTGTGCACACAGCATACCTCGACTTGGCAAAGGCTTTCAACACAATCCCACATTCAGGCATTACTGATAAGCTTCGCAAACTGAATGTAACCCCCCTTCATTGTAAGACGGGTTGCCAACTGGCTCACAAACCGGACACACACTATCAAAGTGGTGACTCCACATCAACCAGTAGACTTGTTACCAATGGGGTGCCACAGGGATCAGTGCTGGGCCCCCTACTGTTTGGTATATACTTCTTAGAAGTTCAGGTCAAAACTAAAGGATTGTGGCTGACCAGATTTGCAGACAACTGCAAACTAGGTGCAATCATTGAATCCCCAAATGATGTCAGTATATTCCAGGATGGTCTCACACAGACCATCAACTGGTATATTAGCCATGGTCACAAACTGAATGCAAAGAAATGCATCATCATTCCCTTCAGCACAAACAATATACCTTCATACTATTAGATCAGTAACAATTCCCTAAGTACGCATGGGGTGGTAAGGGACCTGGGATCACAGAGTGACCATGACATTAAACTTCGACCACCATGTGTCTACCATTGTAAGAAAAACTTTCCACATAACTCACTTGATTAGTAAAGGCATCGCCTTGAGAGCAAAATAAGTTATAACCCCCATACTTGGCACTTATCAGGTCCATAATTGAGTATAGTGCCCCATTTGGTATGTACTGTACTAAGCATCTACAGCAATTAGAGAGACCTCAGAGGTTTCTATCAAAGAATATCAAGGGCCTCCAACATGTGCCTTACAAGGACCAACTAAAATCCCTGTCACTATACTCCTTGATAGACCCAAACCTAATGAACTTACTGCATATCTGTAAATCAAATGGGTCTAGGGCTACCCATTCCAGGGATCGAAATATGGCCTTCAACTTAAACAGGACATGCTGGAGGGATGGATTTATCTCCAGGTGACTGCCACATCTTATTGTGAAACAGAGCACCTCTATGACACTATTCAAAATGAAATTGGATGAGTTGACAGGGCACTGTAAATTTTTACCAGGGATAGCACCCACAACCCTCCTAGACATGGGTAGTCATCACTAAATGCAATCTTGGGTATTGACTAGTACCTCTATGGTATTACATTGGGTTGAAACGGCTAGACATAAAATGACCTCGTGGTCGATAGCCTAGTAATCTCCTATGATCTAACAAATAGTTTAAGTGGAGATATGGTTAATGGGCTTAAAGTCATGGTTCCAAGAAATGGCATACCTTATATTGTAATATCTGACTAGGTCTACAAAATATAAGTATGATATTTAAGAAAAGTTTACAGACCACTGGGAATTTCAGCATGTAAAAGTTTTCAGTGTTGTTGTTTTTAACGTTTTAAGGACAAGCTGGTTGGACGGGTAATTGTGATGACTGTATATGCATAGCTGTCATAAGCCATGGTGCATTAATGGTGTGGCTTCTTGTACTTTGATGAGTAGTTTCTGCAATTCAAAGAAATTAAAGCACAACCTTCAGCAGCAAAATATTTTGTTTCATAATCCTGTCTGCATTATATCTCTCAACATTCCAGCTCCCAAATATGGAACACTTTCTCTTATAATGAGAAACAAATGTGTAAAACATACCTTTCAAGTGTATAGGTTTATGATAGGGAATGTTTCTCATTTTGAGTCATCCGGGTTCCTTGCATTCATGGGTCTCAACCTTCCATCTCCTAAATGAGGAACAAATGGGCAAAATGTTGAACACTTACTAACATCTTCAGCTATGAAGCTCATAGAATGGTTAAAGTGTGTTACTTCACATTTAAATAATGCCATTTTGACGAATTGATATGATTCAGTATTATTTGTCATATGGATCCGTTAAAAAAAGTTAATGCTGCATGTATAACTGACCCTTTCGATGTAGAGCTTAGAGGAACTTAGACTTTTTTAAGACTCAGAATGATAACATCCCTGTATTCTTCCCTTATAAGACCCATAATTGAGTGCAATGCCCCTTTCAGCATGTACCTCACAGGGCACATGCAGTAGCTGGAGGGACCACAGAGGCATGCAAAGCAATCTCAGACCCCACCTTGATGGGACTGCTGTATATCCGCAAGTCAATCTCCACTCAAGTAACCTGCACACGCGACCTCAACCTGATCTGTGACATAAATATGACTTGTTGGCAGGACAGATTTGTATCCTAGGGACTCCCCCCTTTTGTGGAGTGAACTTCCTCTTCACATCAAGCAGAGTATCTCATTAACCTTTTTTAAGCACAACCTGGATAACTGGATGGGGAACAGAAAATACACCCTTGGGATTCCACCTGTGCCCCTGCTGGACAGTGACATTAGGTGCTGACTTGTTGGAACATGGGCTAAATTCTTGGCTAGGCTTGTAAGGGCCTCAGGGCCAAAAGCCCAGTAACTTCCTATGATCTGCTCATCCAAGAATATAAAGCAGACTGTCACAAAAGCAATAGCAGTGGGCATTTTTGGGGAAATAATGGACCCTCAGGGCTGTTGTGAGCCTCTTCACCTCTAGTAGGTCAGCTGTTTCCAGTATAATGTCTATCATGGATGGCATTATAGCACTTAGATAATGGGATATCCATTAAATTGGTTTGTACTTGTTTTACGTTTAGTATATACATATATATTTTATATTTTTGATATAAAATAGTTCCTCTGGTTTCATAGCTTTTATAGGATATGTAATTGCTGTTTCAGGTTGGATTTTATATCCAAAATATATATAGCTACATTATGTAAGTATTTAATGTCTACACATACACAAACTTACCCACTCACATAATGAGACTCATATACACACTCTAACAGATGCAGAGGCAAACAAATGCAGTTTCTCACAAATCTGCAGACACTCATATAGACACACATACACAACACACAGGCACAGGTAAACTGCAAGCATATACTCAAAAACTCACAAACACAGAAACTCACACACACACGCACACACACACACACACACACACACACACACACACACACACACACACACACACACACACACACACACACACACACACACACACACACACACACACACAAACATACACATACATCCTTCTAATGCAGTTAACTGCATTAGTTTTATTTCCCCAGCAAGGGGAAAGTATCCTTGCTTGTAACCAATTATTGTAGTTAGTTTTGTTTATATATATATATATATATATATATATATAGTTTACTATTAAAATGTTCAAGGTGGGTCGGCGAACATGGAAATGATGAATAGCAGTTGGCTGATTTCCATGTTGCTGAATGTTATGAGAGGCAGAGTATATATCAGTGAATGCAACTGTGCATTTGCTGAGATGTACTTAATGTTATGCGTAGAGATTTTGGTACTGTGTGGATTGGGAAATGTATCCCTTTCCTCCCTGTAGTGCGATTTCAGAGTTGGAATATATAGTTTGCAGGGGTGGTGGGGGGTGCAGGGGGGGCTTCCCCCCCTGCTAAAACCTGAATGGTAGTGTAGAAGTTTAAGTTATGTTTGCACCTACACTGACATCACGTTCGATATTCGACATAAATGTCGAATCTTCTGAATTCATTCAACAGATTCAACATTTATGCCTAATTAATATGTAGGCATTCAGAGTTTCTGTTCTATGTTTTGTACATTTTTTTTTTACTTCATTTTTTACTTTGTTTTTTTTTTTTATAGTAGACCTATATATATATATATATATATATATATATATATATATATATATATATTTATATATATATATATATATATATATATATATATATATATATATATATTTTTTTTTTTGTGAAGACTGGTAGAGAAGGGTGAAGGCTACCAGCCTAGCCAGACAGAATGTTATACATAATTCTAACATTTGTAAATATGAATTTGAATCACAGGCTTGTTGTCTTTAATGAAAAAAAAATGCTGTTACATAAATGTGACAACAGTACACTCTACTGACCAAAGTAAAGCAAGTGGTGACCCTTTGAAGTAGCAGTGGTGCCGAAAAGTCTAGATGAAGAAATTATTTCTCTTGTTTTAACCAATAGTTAAATTGCTAGATTTAAACATGCAAATGTATTTTTATTGCTCTGTTCCTGACCAGCTGCAAGATAACAAAAGGGAGATGTTAAGAATGTAAATGCAGTTAATGTGTAGTCTGGGAACACCAGGAAAGTGTAAAAAGATGATGTAATGTTTATCAGAACTGCAATAGCAATTTAAACAGAGAGAGTCAGAAGGCATTAAGCAAAACTCTGAGCTTTGGCCAGCTAAGACATGCAATCAACTGGACATATAACTGAATTTAAGTAAATCTTTATCTGCACTTTTTTCAAATAATACAGCATTTAAATTGATTTATTTGTGTTGCATTGAATACTATCTAGATGGCAGTTGTGGCTCTGTTTTTTCAGTTAATGCTTATTAGAATTCCTGAATAGCCAGTGAAAAGTGGGGGTAGTTCACGTCATCGTTATTCGGTTTCTGCCGTATATAAGTGGTACATTTTGTTATTTTCTGCTTAAACTCTAAGCTTTGGCTAGCTAAGACCTACATGCAATCAACTGGACGTATAAGTGAATTTAAGTAAATCTTTATCTGCACTTTTTTCAAATAATACAGCATTTAAATTGATTTATTTGTGTTGCATTGAATACTATCTAGCTGGAAGTTGTGGCTCTGTTTTTTCAGTTAATGCTTGTTAGAATTTCGCATAGCCACTGATAAGTGGGGGTAGTTCACTTCATTGTTATTCGGTTTCTGCCTTATATAAGTGGTACATTTTGGATTATTTTCTGCTTAAACTCTGAGCTTTGGCCAGCTAAGACTTACATGCAATCAACTGGACGTATAAGTGAATTTAAGAAAATCTTTATCTGCACTTTTTCAAATAATACAGCATTTAAATTGATTTATTTGTGTTGCATTGAATACTATCTAGCTGGAAGTTGTGTCGCTGTTTTTTCAGTTAATGCTTGTTATAATTCCTGTATAGCCAGTGATAAGTGGGGTAGTTCACTTCATTGTTATTTGGTTTCTGCCTTATATAAGTGGTACATTTTGGATTATTTTCTGCTTAAACTCTGAGCTTTGGCCAGCTAAGACCTATATGCAATCAACTGGACGTATAAGTGAATTTAAGTAAATCTTTATCTGCACTTTTTTCAAATAATACAGCATTTAAATTGATTTATTTGTGTTGCATTGAATACTATCTAGCTGGAAGTTGTGGCTCTGTTTTATTCAGTTAATGCTTGTTAGAATTCCTGCATAGCCAGTGATAAGTGGGGGTGGTTCACTTCATTGTTATTCGGTTTCTGCCTTATGTAAGTGGTATATTTTGGATTATTTTCTGCTTAAACTCTGAGCTTTGGCCAGCTAAGACCTACATGCAATCAACTGGATGTATAAGTGAATTTAAGTAAATCTTTATCTGCACTTTTTTCAAATAATACAGCATTTAAATTGATTTATTTGTGTTGCATTGAATACTATCTAGGTGGAAGTTGTGGCTCTGTTTTTTCAGTTAATGCTTGTCAGAATTCCTGCATAGCCAGTGATAAGTGGGGGTAGATCACTTCATTGTTATTCAGTTTCTGCCTTATATAAGTGGTACATTTTGGATTATTTTCTGCTTAAACTCTGAGCTTTGGCCAGCTAAGACCTACATGCAATCAACTGGACGTATAAGTGCATTTAAGTAAATCTTTAGCTGCACTTTTTTCAAATAATACAGCATTTAAATTGATTTATTTGTGTTGCATTGAATACTATCTAGGTGGAAGTTATGGCTCTGTTTTTTCAGTTAATGCTTATTAAAATTCCGCATAGCCAGTGATAAGTGGGGGTAGTTCACTTCATTCTTATTCGGTTTCTGCCTTATATAAGTGGTACATTTTGGATTATTTTCTGCTTAAACTCTGAGCTTTGGCCAGCTAAGACCTACATGCAATCAGTTGGACGTATAAGTGAATTTAAGTAAATCTTTATCTGCACTTTTTCAAATAATACAGCATTTAAATTGATTTATTTGTGTTGCATTGAATACTATCTAGGTGGAAGTTGTGGCTCTGTTTTTTCAGTTAATGCTTGTTAGAATTCCTGCATTGCCAGTGATAAGTGGGGGTAGTTCACTTCATTGTTATTCGTTTTCTGCCTTATATAAGTGGTACATTTTGGATTATTTTCTGCTTAAACTCTGAGCTTTGGCCAGCTAAGACCTACATGCAATCAACTGGATGTATAAGTGAATTTAAGTAAATCTTTATCTGCACTTTTTTCAAATAATACAGCATTTAAATTGATTTATTTGTGTTGCATTGAATACTATCTAGGCGGAAGTTGTGGCTCTATTTTTTCAGTTAATGCTTGTCAGAATTCCTGCATAGCCAGTGATAAGTGCGGGTAGATCACTTCATTGTTATTCGGTTTCTGCCTTATATAAGTGGTACATTTTGGATTATTTTCTGCTTAAACTCTGAGCTTTGGCCAGCTAAGACCTACATGCAATCAACTGGACATATAAGTGAATTTAAGTACATCTTTAGCTGCACTTTTTTCAAATAATACAGCATTTAAATTGATTTATTTGTGTTGCATTGAATACTATCTAGGTTGAAGTTATGGCTCTGTTTTTTCAGTTAATGCTTATTAGAATTCCGCATAGCCGGTGATAAGTGGGGGTAGTTCACTTCATTGTTATTCGGTTTCTGCCTTATATAAGTGGTACATTTTGGATTATTTTCTGCTTAAACTCTGAGCTTTGGCCAGCTAAGACCTACATGCAATCAATTGGACATATAAGTGAATTTAAGTAAATGTTTATCTGCACTTTTTTCAAATAATACAGTATTTAAATTGATTTATTTGTGTTGCACTGAATACTATCTAGGTGGAAGTTGTGGCTCTGTTTTTTCAGTTAATGCTGTTAGAATCCTTGTATAGACAGTGATAAGTGGTGGTAGTGCACTTCATTGTTATTCAGTTTCTGCCTTATATAAGTGGTACATTTTGGATTATTTTTTGCTTAAAATCTGTGCTTTGGCCAGCTAAGACCTACATGCAATCAACTGGACGTATAAGTGAATTTAAGTAAATCTTTATCTGCACTTTTTTCAAATAATACAGAATTTAAATTGATTTATTTGTGTTGCATTGAATACTATCTAGCTGGAAGTTGTGGCTCTGTTTTGATAGTTAGTTTCCTACCCACCCTCCCTGCTTTTGTTTTAGTGTTAATCTTGGTGGCTTTGAAACTGCCCGCTCCTCTTGTAAATTTGCATTTGGATACTCCTCCTGGGCCCATTTCATTTGCTCATTCAAAAAAAAAAATTTGCACTTTTTTCATCTGCTTTTACTGTATTTGTGTTTCTTCCTACTTCATTACTTTATTTTGCTTTTGCATCATCTTAAAAGTACTCAATTGTATTTATTACTGCTTGGTGTAACTATCATTCTAAGCCTTTTGGTTTAAGCACTTGGGCTTCAGACCAGTTGTTTTACATTAAGAAGGTTTGTGGTCTGCACTGTTGTGGCAGGACAGGTAGGTTACATCCTTCTAAGTTGGGAACTGCTGACTGAAGGCTCATTATCTGTTATTCTAAAAGTGTATTAGTTCTGGTTTAAGCACTTGGGCTTCAGGCCAGTTATTTTACATTAAGAAGGTTCGTGGTCTGCACTCTTGTGGGAGACCTAATGGTTGAGGTGTTTGCCTTATAAACACAAGGTGCAGGGTTTGAGTCTCACAAGGGATAATTGTCTAGTCTTAAAATGGCTCGAAAGGGCAGTTAGCCTAGTACTAATCTTTTAATCTGTGAATCTATGAGAGGCTGAACTCTGCCCCTCTGAGCTGGGAATTTCTGGTTAAAGGCTTATAGGGCCTGCATATCTGAATGGTTTCTTACTGAAATTGGTGCACCTTGTTTGCTGTAGCATAGACTAGGTCCAGGCCTGCTGAATCTAGCCTTGTTTGTATAACTTGAGCACTAATCCAGGCCTTCTTTTTTGGAGAAGGTTCCCCTGCACCCCAGTGGCAAGAGTGTGCAGTTAAAACTTGTCTGATTGATGACTACAGAAACAGTGCTCAGTTTTGAGATTTGTTTACTGGTTAATTGGGTAATTTGTTTAAAAGCCTTTTCTGATTGCCTGTAGTCATTTAAAGCTGTTTTAAGTGTATTTTTATTGTTTGTAGTTGTTTAAAGTTGTTTTAAGTGTATATTTTACTGTTTTTGCCTTATCTTTTCCTTTCTAAGCTGGTATAGTCCAGTTTTCTGGCTAGTGCTGAATTCAGGGCTTTGTTACAAGTTTCTGAGTTGCCCATACTTTACTTGGATAGAAGGAGGTTTCTCTGTTCACCTTGGAGAGAGGGAGCTTTGAGCAGCCATCTGTCCCTGGAGGAGTGGTTTCAGCCCAGAAGTTAGTAGTTTATAGGCCATTTTGGGCTAATTTCTGTCTCTTTCATTTCCCTGCTGTAAAAACTGCGTTTGCACAGTTTTGCATGTCCAGGCAGCACCAGTTAACTAGGGCTAAATTTATCCCAGCTCCACCAATTCTCCTCTTCAGTTTTTCCCTTGAAAGTAGTCTAACTCTCAACCTAAGCACTTAAAAAGCATCCTACAGTCCAGCACTTGCTCAGACCTAATACCAAGCACTAATATACCCCGACACTTGATTGCCCAGCAGGGCAAGGCTCATTATTCACCCCTCACCAACCAAGTGACTAAGCAGCTCACCCTACCATTCAGGCATGACCAAAGGGCAATTTCAGGTATACTCTCCAGTCCAGCTGGTGAACCTGGGTATCCTGAGGCAATGTCACAACTACCTGATGTACACAGACAACCCTCTCCTCCTACCACAAAACATTAACATATGCGAGAGATGCAATTATATAGCTAAATTGGAGGCAAAGCTCTCTCCACCCAAGACTGGAACAGGCAGTCATGAGGAGAAGGTTAACACTTGCCCCACACCTCCAGCCTCACATAGACATACTAAACCAGCACTGGCAAAAAATACACATAAATACATGAAATCATACTTGGAGGCTCTAAATAAAAACCTGCAAAAGTATCACAGACCTCCAAAGCAGACACCCAAAAAACCTGCACCTCCCATCACAAACCAGAAAACACATAAAACAAAATTAGTGTGCCACAGAATCACAACCCTTGGGCGAAATAACATACCTAACACACTAGTAATAGGCGACTCTATAGTCAGGCACACTGATGTCCCACTCACTAGGCTGGACAAGGAGAAGGTTACTGTTAGCTGCCTGTGGGAGCCAGAATCTGCCACATAACACAAGCACTCAGGTCACTCCAGAACAAGTATAAATATGACTCTGTCATTGTTCATGTTGGTGTGAATGACCTGAGACGTACCTCCCTGGACTACATGAAAAGAGACATGGAAGAGCTCTCTGATCATGTAGCCCAGGCAGGTGTGACCCTGACCCTGAGTAGCATCCTGCCCTCACCAAGAATGATACCGCAGTATAAAGAAAAAATGATCAATTTCAACAATTGGGTAAGCATCTGGTGTCATTCAAAGGGGATCCAGTGTCTGTCAGTCTGTGATGACATGCTCAACAAGCCTCGTTGCTTCAAAAGAGGCGGCTTGCACCTGTCACCCCTAGGCTTTCGAATACTGGCCAAGGCTCTTGCTGCCCCCATAGTGCCTTTTTTAGGCAAGGCTCAAAAGTCAAACCCATCTCCGTAAACAACACAAATAAAAAAATGAGGGTTATGCTACTCAACGCCAGGAGTTTAAATCTCAAAATGCACGCGCTCGAAGCACTCCTCAGTATGGAGAATGTCTACATCTGTGCAGTAACTGAAACCTGGTTCAAGGCTCCACAGAGCACCCCAGCACTACCGGGCTACAACTCATACCACACATTTCGGCCACAGAACATGGACCGAAACACAAAAGGAAGGGGGTGTATCCATATTCATCAAGGACACCTACACCTCCAGGTTAGTGGCGCAGCATGATACCTCCGAGATCATCCATGTGCAACTAACATGAGACAAATCTGCAATGCAAATTGTGGCCTGCTACAGATCACCCTCCATGACCCAGGACCACCACTCTGCCTTTCTGGAGACACTGGAAAACATGAAGGTCCTGCTGAACACCCTGATATTGGGCGATTTCAATTACTCTACCGTTAACTGGGAAAACTACTCAAGTACAAACTCCCAGGTCCAGCACTTCCTGGAATTTATCAACTCAAATGGCCTGGATCAGCTGGTAAACTCCCCTACCAGAGGTGAAAATATATTGGACCTGGTCATCACAAACATGGGCCACAGGTGTTCCACACCGGAGGTCAACCCGTCACTGGTTAGATCAGACCATAAACTAATCACTCTGGATGTCCACACCACACCACCACCTCCCACCAAGGAAACCACAGTGAAAAACTTTTCTATGGCAAACTTCACCTTACTTAAGACAGAGGTGGTAAGTTTCACAGCCCGCACGCTAAAGGATAACAGTGTTCAAGATGCAGGAACCTTTACAAATGCACTCTATGAGCACCTACAAGGATGCATGGGTCGTGCCATCCCTAGCAAAACCAAGACTCACTCCCTTAAGAGAAGGAATCCAGTCTGGTGGACCCCTGCCATAAACAGGCTATACAATAGAAGGAGGAAACTAGTTCAGAAAAAAAGCAAATCCCAAGAAGGAAAGACATCCCTGATAGTAACAGTAAGAAACTAAGGTCCCTCATAAAATCCTTCAAGGCTAACTTCGAAAGAAAAATAGCCAAGGATTCGAAAAATAACCACAAAGCCTTCTTTATCTATGTCAAGAATCTAAGTGGCAACTTGCAGATATGCTTTGAGCTAGTGCAAAATAGCACAAAATATATTGAACCCACTGATATTGCCAACATCCTGGCAGATAGATTCAGTGCAAACTTCACCCCCCTCTCACCCCAACAGGGCCCACAACAATACTGGAAAAGTGTAGTGCCCCGGAAATCACAGATGCACAGGTGAAAACAGCCCTTTCAAAAGCCAAAAGCACAGCGTTAGTGAGGCCAGATGGTATCCCAGGCTGCGTCTTGCACGAACTACAGAACGAACTAACCCCCCACCTAAACACGCTGTTCAACCACAGCCTCTCCACAGGCTACATGCCCATAGAATGGCGCACAGCAATGGTTATTCCGCTCCACAAAGGAGGGGCCACAACTGACCCTGGTAACTATTGCCCTATAAGCCTGGCTAGCCTGGTCTGCAAGGCTATGGAGCGCATCATCATGGAACTCATTAACAAAGACATTGGGAACCTCCAAACACTTGACCCGACCCAGTTTGGCTTTGTTAAGGGCAGATCATGCCTACTAAACCTGGTTGACTTCTTCGAGACAGTCACCAAGACCATAAATGAGGGGAAGGTAGTTCACATAGCCTACCTTGACCTCCCCAGGCTTTTGACACCATTCCCCACTCTAGAATTATAGAAAAACTCACCAGCCTGAACATAAACCCCTATGTCACGAGATGTGTTGCCAACTGGCTTACAGACAGAACTCACACGGTAAGAATAGCGGGCTCCAGGTCTGACTCTAAACCAGTCACAAGTGGTGTCCCACAAGGCTCGGTCCTCAGACCCCTACTGTTCGGCATATACTTATCAGACGTACAGGCAAACACAGGAGGACTATGGCTAACCAAGTTTGCCGATGACTGCAAACTGGGAGCCATAATTGATTCTCCAGCTGACACGGACATTCTCCAAAAGGGCCTCACTGAGACGGACACCTGGTGTCAAAGCCATGGTCTCAAGCTAAATGCCAAAAAATGCATAGTCATCTCGTTTGGGAAAAACAAAACACCCATGAATTACCACATAGGTGGCAGCCCCCTTAACACAGAAGGGGTAATAAGAGATCTGGGGACCCAGGTAGATAGTAATCTCTCCTTTGACAATCATATTGCCAAAGTAGTTAGGAAACCCATCTATGGGTTATAGTGCCCCTCTACTCGTCACTCACCAGACCCATCATAGAGTACAATGCCCCATTTGGGATGTACCTCACAAGACACTTCCAACTGCTGGAAAGACCACAAAAGTACCTCACCAAGAGGATTACTGGCCTCAAACATATGTCCTATGCAGCCCGACTTGAAAAACTTCAGCTGTACTCAGTCGCATATCTCTTACTCAGAGGTGATCTCTGCCTGACTTACAAAGCCATGTCCAGCTCAGAATTGATGGACATGCTCCACCTAAAGAAATCCAAGTCACTGCGAGCCACTCGCTCTAGTGAGCTAAACCTCACCACAACAATAAATGGAACATACTGGAGGAATAGATTCCTGTCACAGAGACTCCCCATGCTTTGGAACAAAATTCCTAACTACATTAGGCAGAGCCCCTCACTAACACTCTTCAAGAGAAACCTTGATGAGTGGATGGGTAACAGAAAATACACCCCTGGGATCACTTCATTGGCTCTTCTTGACAGAGGCTCAGTTAATTAATCAATGGGGTGGCAAAAGCTGACACACTCTGGCTAGGCTTATAAATGCCCTCGGGCAGATAGCCTAGTACCTACCTATGAACCTATGAATCTATTTTTGTCTTGACATCCAATTCACAGCACTGCCTCTTGCTCACATGTAAGTTATCTTAGACTTGTGTTTTCTTTTAGAGATAGCTAGAATTAGAAAGTTTAGACTAAGTGTTTTACTGTGATGTCAGAACTGTACTACTAAATTATTTTAAGTATTGCTGTGTGATCTCTGAACTCTTGACTAGCACTGACTGTGTTATAGAAAGTATTGTTTTGTGGTTTTAATTATTTATTATTAAATATTTTGAAACCTTTTAACTGTGGCTGGTTTGTGTAGAGATAATCTAAGCTCTTAAGAGTACTTGCATGCCTTTGGTAAAACTGTACAAAGCCACTCTAATAGCTTTAGCCATGGGCTATACTACCAATTGGATAATATTGCAGAGTAATAATTTGACAGACTTTTAAGGGCCTTTGAGCTGATAAGTATTAGCTGGGTGGTGGCAGTAATTACTACCGTATAGTCTGGGTAAAAGAGGCACAGCTGGAGAACCTGTGTCAGCCTTCCCCACAAGTGTCTGTGTGGTTGTATAAACTCTTATCTCAAAGTGTGTGTGTGTCAGCTACTTGGGCAGGGACACGAAGCACTGTTTGAACAGAGAGGGTGCTGGAGATTTTAGCTTGCACAGCTAGGCTGAGATTTGGACCCTATAGCTGTGCCAGTGGGGAGTCTTATTGGGGACCTGGGGAGCAAGGGAGCGACCAGCCCCGGACTGACTGTGATCTCTGTGTGCTCTTAAGGGAAATTGCACTTTGCTGTGTGTATTTGTTATCCTTTCCTCATATATGAGACGCCCTCTCTGGTGTTAGTGGTGAGGATTAAGGCTGCTTTATTGCTGAGCCAGGGCATGGGCATCACAATTTTTTAATAGATGCTGTCTAAATGCAAGTGAGAACAACATGGTGGTCATTTGGAATCAATGTGTGCTTCACAGTGACTTGATATGCTGCCATAAGCCCACTGACTTCATACAGGGCTCTCCCTCTACATTACCCTCTTGCAGAATGCCCCTTATTCAGTAGGGTATTGCTGTTGTGATCCACCCATTATCTAAAAATAGATGAAGAAGCTAAGAGCACTAATATTGCCTGTTATATAGCTGTGTATTTAGCATTGCACATTGAATATACGTCTACTCCCAGTCACGCTGTGAACCATTTGGCAGGTTAAGTACTGATGGCTCATAGATTAAACAGTCTTATTCCTACACCTGCTTCTTTGTTTTTGCCTGAAAACCAGAATTATTTTGGCAAGAGAGAAAAACGGAACTAGTATAGACCAAAAAGCTATCAAGATCTGTAAATGGGGGGGGGGGGGTAGAATGAGGTTATAGCAAATTTCCAAACAGAAGATGTGGTTATGAAGGACAATGAGCAACCAAAATCTTTATTTTTTGCTCATTCTAAGGATGGAAAGTTCCTGATTAGAAATCAGAGGCATTTGTTCAAAATGAATGTCTCAAAGTGAGTGTGGTCAAGTCAGACACTGTGTTTCTGATAAAATCATATCTGAATGGTTTGTTCCACCACTGGCCTTATTATTGCAGTCACAATACTGCTGTCAAGCCATTTGCACTCACAGACTGGTCCTCCTATTCTAGCTTGGGCCCACTTCCTCCCCTTTTCAGTGGCACAGTTTAAATATTATCACCTCATTTACAGCACTAACCCTCCAAGTCTTTTACAGAGATAGAAAAGTGAGGGTGCTAACTCAAAAATCAATATGGAAATAGTCTTTTGTGTGAGCTATGTCTGAGGATAACACAAACCCAAGAGCTGTTTAATAAATGCTATAGCAAAAGCATATTGTGCCACTTTTATCCTGATTATTATATTCATAGAATAACATTGTAACAGGTGCCAGACATTGTATTTCTATAAATATTGCCAATTAACACTGAAGCAGATTTTCAGATAACTTACAAAGATGTGTTAACACATTTTGCTAGACACTATATGAAGACATATTCTGTATAAGCCATAGTGTGGTGTGTTTGAAGAACTACATGTGGTAGGTGTGTGTGTGTGTGTGTGTGTGTGTGTGTGTGTGTGTGTGTGTGTGTGTCTGCGTGTGTGCACCCTTGTGCATGTACAAGCACAAATCTACATGGTATGTGCCTTCTGTCACATTTATGTAGCAGGTGAATTTTTGCAGTAAGCTCTGTCTCTGGCTCTGCACATTATTTTGTTTTATTAAAATGTAAATGCTGACTGAGCACAGTACTTCGCTGTATTCTTTACTTTGCAGCGACAGACTTGGTATTTTTATTACTTAATAAAAACATTCCAGTGAATAGTTCATCCTTAATATTTCTTCTGACTAGATATAGTTATATTTCTTTCAGCCATGGTGGAAATCTAGCAGTCTGACCCTGCCTTGATTGTTAAGCCTCTGAGCTTGGTTCTGTTCACCCTAATATATGCTGTTGCATCTGCCGTTGACAAGGCAAATATCTATGGTCTAATTGGCATAAGGACAGGGTGGCATTACAGCCTGTGAAGGTCATGCAGAGTCTCTAGTGCAGGAAGGTGCAGTGATATTGATGAATGTCTTAATGATCTGAGGAGGAACTCAAGCATGTATTGATGTTGTACCTGGGCAGTAACTGCACATGGTGCTGCATGCATCGAATAGGGAACCCACTGTTCAGGCATGAGTCCACTTGACACTTTCAATGTTTATTAAGTGTTCTAGAATGTCCTGTTCTGCTACCTAGCTAGATCTAGTACTTTCACCCTGGAGTGAATTAATAGGTCAATTAATAAATTACCTATCCCTTTTCTCTGTTGGAACCTACAGTACTTTAGCAAGTAACTGAACCTTTTGTAACATCTGAAAACAAATACACATACAAACAGAGGCTGTTAATAGCCAGTGCATCAAGCAAATTCATATTAAAAAAGTGCAACTAAAAAAGCTGGCCTTTAAGGATGTCTGTTCTTATGTAAAGTTCATGCAAGGCAGGTGCAGGGGTACATGACCGTTTTGATAGAGCAATGTTAATGGCAGCTATAATTGCCAAAACATGGAGCTTACAGGAATGCGTCACAGTACATTTTATTGTAGTATGCTGCTTAGGGCAAGACATGATCCACTGTGTGTGCTTCAACCCTCTGGCTGCTCTTAGGCGGTCAGACAAAGATCATTCATCGAAGGTCTGAGAACTCAAAAAGCTCATTACAACCTACATAGGAAATACTCTAGCTGCAAAAGGCAATGCTTCTGTGAGCTAATCTTTGTCAGTCTTATGCATAGCTGAGCAGCTAGGTGAATAAAAGGTAGAAAGTGAATTTACAGTTTACATTTCTTTCTTGAGAAAACAAATTACCTCTTACTTTTGTACATCTGATGAAGCAGCTTGAAGTGCTGTGAAAGCGCTTTACCATTAAACAGAAATCTTTTTATTTGCTGCCTGCTGTGGTTTGGTTCATCCTCTTTTGTTTTTGGTTTACCTCTTACTTTTGTTTTCGTCATGGTTACAAGAAAGAATGGTCTGCTACTATTTCATAGCCTAACTGCCTGAAGGTACATTGTGGAAAAATATCACAAATGTGAGGTAACTCTTGATTTGGCAAAATTGGCAGGGACCCTGCAAACAGCAGTACTTGGGTGAATGAGACACCCACATCAATATCCAAATTAACACAATGTGTTGGAAAGAGTTTGCAGTGAATTTACTGAAATCATTACTTCCTGAAGGAACTCTCTTCTGAAATCTTCAAATATCTTACCAGGCAGCACATTCCTGCCTGTGGCTGAGTTAGTTATTTTAGGTCCAAGCCTCTGCTAGCCTTATCAAGAACTTTCTGGACTTACTCATTTGCAATACTGGCTTTATGCCTTTGTTTGCATTTTTTTCTATGACATCATTTGTTTGATTTAGAAGTACAACATAATTTAGCCTATGTTCTCAAGAGATAAATGGTACACTCAGAATACATTAAAGTTGTAAACTGTTAGCAAGAAACACACTGACATAATGTTTTGAAAAGGTAATTTATTTCAGTGTTTCACTCATAATTAACTCTGAAAAACATTGAAAATAATGCAACTCTAAAAATGCTTTTTCATCCAGTGAGACCATATGTAGTGGCCCTTACATTTTCAACAGTAACACTCAGGCTACAACTACGTCAGTTAGAATGCAACAGAGATCTCCGTTCCCAGTAACTAAAACTTTTGATTCCTAGCCTATAATAGAGAGCGGGTCTATTTCAAAGTATAAAATGGCTGAATTGTCGAAACCCGTATGGTTGAAGCTATATGATCAACAATTCAGTCCATCGAACCATTGTGACTGGGATCGTGGTATAGTAGGGATCAGGGAATTTGCTCTTTTCCCCACTGTAGTGTGATCGCCGAGTTGTATATATAATTAATAATAATAACAATTAATATTAGGGGTGTAGGTGGTATAGGGGGGCTTACTCCCCTGCAAAAGCATTGTTTCTGTTGTTTGCAGGTGTTGTTTGGGTTTGTGATTTTTGTCAGTAGACTGAATTGTTGATCATATGGTATCGACTATATTGGATTTGACAAATCAGCCGTTCAGTACTTTGAAATAGATTCCAGACAGTGCTCCACCATATAATATATTCACAGAGGGGTTGGGAGGGTGGCCTAATGGTTAAGGTGTTTGCCTTACAAACACAAGGTGCAGGGTTTGAGTCTCACAGGGGATAATTGGCTAAGCTTAAAATGGCTCGCAAGGGCAGTTAGCTTAGTACTGATCTATGAACCTATGAACCTATATCTCAGAAAGGCAGCAGTTTACATGCTGCTGCAGATTACAAAGCTCTGCATGTCTTAGTGATCCATAGCAGAAGCAAGACACCTCCACTTTCCAAAATAAGTACCAGAATGGGGCACCATGTTTATTGGCAACACCAGATGTAATACATACTTATTTACACACACACACATGCATATGCAAAAAGACATTCACATGCACACAGGTACACATGAACACAAAATCAGAAACACAGACGGACACACATGTGCCGAGAATGTTTCCATTTACAGACATGTGAAAATACATACAGGTTTACATGCACATGGACACACAGACACAACCAGACATACACCCACACACCTATACATGTATACATACAGGTATCCCACACAAAAATATGCTTTATTGACCAATAGCTGAGCCAGCACATTTCCATGTTCCCAAAGAATTACTTCAATGAAGCACCATATGTACTGACAACATCAGGAATACACACACAAAAACACAGATAAATGCTTTACTGATCCACAGTTGAGCCAACCCATTTCCATTTTCCAAAATAGCTACCACAATGAGGTGCTGTGTGTACTGGCAACATCCAGTCCACACAGGCGCGCAAACACACACACACACACACACGCGCACACACACACACACACACACACACACACACACACACACACACACACACACACACACACACAAAGACATGCTTTACTGACCCACAGTCGAGCCAAAACACTTCCACCTTCCCACAATGAGGTACCATGTACAACACAAACACATAAACAGATCCCATGTTAATACTGACCCCACATGACCTATATCAGCACAGAAGCTATACATCAAGTGTCACAGTTCAGAAATCATACACCCCTTATCAGCACTATGACCATGCACCTCCTAACAGGACAAAAACATGTACTTAACATCAGCAGTGAAACCATTCATCCAGTATGAGCACCGAAACCAAGCAGCCCATCAGGATGGAATTTGCTTATTATCAGTAATGAAACCATAAACCCCATATCAGTGCTGAAACTTTGCATCCTGTGAAAGTACTGAGACCATAAATACATATCAGCAATGTTACCATGCATCCTAATTCAGCACAGACACAGTGCACTTGTTCCAGTACTTAAAAAGTGTTCTTCACATCAGCACTGAAACTATATGTTTCACGTCATTGCTTAAACAATACACCCCATGTCTGGAGTGAAACAATACTCCTCATGCCTACAGTCACTCCATGCACCCCCATATCAGCACTGAAGCCATATACACCCCATGTCAACATTGAAACAATGCATCTCATATCAGCACTGAAATCATACACCCCACGTCAGCACCGTAAATGGGTATGATTTATGTTGCTCATTGTGTGGTTTCAGTGGCTGATAACCTATTTACAGTAAATGAATCTTACTTTTTACATTGTAACTAAAACAAAGGATGTGAGCTCTTGTTCATTATTTCTTTTCTGTGCTTGTAGATTCACATTAGTGCAGTGAGGTGTGACTGGTTAAGATTGTGCTAGCCACTAGTAGACCTAAACTAGCCTTCATCCACAGTGTTTAGGGTGCTTATTGTGCTGTTTTAATGAGTCAGATCTTGTCACTTAATTTTCCATTTCCTGTGTTCAGTGATTGTTACTACTACTATGAGGATCGTTTAAAGTTTAAAAGACTGTGCTAGCCAGAGTGTATGCACTTGTGCCCTGAGTGAGAGTAAGGTGCAACCAGCTGAGAAAGGAACATTGTTAAAGAATCAAAACTGTTTGAAGATTATCACCATGTTGGTAAAAGTAGTTTTCAGTTCATCTGGCTAATTTTTAACTTGTCACATTGAATATTCAAATTTACCATGCTAAAATGATATAGTTTCAGCCTGGTTTGTGCTGAATCAAAAGTTGCATATGCTTTATCAGAATTTTGATGCAAATTGACTAAACATCAATTAATAAACAATAGTTGTTGTAATAAAATAGGGGAGGGTATTGCAATTTTAATTATAGACTTTAGCCTTTTTTCTCATTCAATATCAGCCATCCTCCATCATGCTAGTAAAATGTTTAATAATCTCGCAATTAGAATTTATATACATAAAGAATCATTTATTTTGACTGCTTTTATTTATATTCAGGTAATTTAACAGATAACCCATTCATGTCACAGATACTCAGAGATACTGGCTGTTAACTTCCTTTCCAGGAGTAATCATATTTCCTGAACTGTTTTTTAGAAAATCCTTTTCCCAAAACAAAATGTTCATAACTCCTGAACTAAACAGCCACGCAAGAAGCATGACCATGAAAATAGATAATTCTTCAAAATAGTGCTGGTGCTAATATTCCATCTCATAATCCTACTTTTATAACTGGAAATAACTGCAGAATATTTTTTACATATTTTTGTGTTTTTTAAAATGAGTATCGATATTTAAGTAACCTAGCATCACAAACATGTATTTGCAACTATACATCATTTACAAATTGTCTCTGGTGATACCAGCTTTCTTTTGATAGCTTGCAGTACATTCTCTGTTGAATGAGGTACTTTAGTAATCATGTTCATATGATAATGCACCATACTGAATACAAATGATTATATCTTCAATTCTTTTCATCTGAAGCAATGCAGATTAGTGTGCTTTCATTGTTTCTTCACACAAGTTATTGGCTGTGACAGGGATTGGACAAAAACATTTATTTTAGTGGGGTATGGCCAAAAATATTAAAACTATGCACATTTTAACAACTATTGACATCAATAACGTAATATTATCACATTATGTGGTCAATATTTATGGGTGTTGTGCAGAATTCTTTCATCCACCCTTCTCTCTAACCTGGCACCTGACACTCATGCCATAAACTGTTAGTCAGCAGAATATTAATGCCACACGTGGTTATGTTTGGTTTTATTCAGAGAATGTACAACACTATGGGCTAATGCAGTCACAGAATTATGGGTACCCATAGGTATTCTCAGTTGTGAGGATGTAGTCCTGCAATGTCCTTTGATAAGGGTACAGGTGTCATCGTTCTGTGTCTTATACATAAAAAGGAATGTTGCCATGAAGCTGTCTGTGGCAAAGGCATTGTTTTAATTTATCACGTTCAGCTCAACAAAAAAAATCTGATTGGCCCAAAGAAGAAAGAGTCTCAGTTATGCTTCTTTTTTCACTATATTCCAATCTTGATACAGATCGTCTTAAAACAGATTTTCCCTGTTGGTAGGCAGAAGAGATTTTGATTGCCTAAGTGCAGATATAGTTTTCCATGCCTCATTGCAACATGTTGGCTAATAGTTTATTTTTTTTTTTTTACTAATAATATTAACTTAAAAACAATTTTTTGTGACTCTTTGACAAGACAAAGAAGAGCTTAACTCCTTTGGGGTGACTTTGTATAAAGCCAATATTTAATACACTTTGGATGGATGCCTAAACTAATAAATGAAATCAAAAAAGGAAATGATTATTTTATGAGGTATTTAAAAGTTGTCCTGCTCTGAAAAATACTTCCACATATTTATATCACCACCTTACTTCATCCTATGTACCTGAGTAATCCTGAATTTGTACTTATTTTTTGATAAATGCTGACAATTTGTAATTACTGCATACTGTTTGTTTTCTAATATCAATTATTTCTTGTTTCTGTAAATTTATATGCTACACTCTTTGATTTGTATGGTACCACAAAAATGTAATTATCTGCTGAAAATTTTTAACTACCTGACTGGCTTAGGTTACGTCTGGAAATGGTCATAATCAACCCAAAGCTAAACAAAGAACTGCTGCATTGCTCAGATAAATTTAACAAAATATGGTGTAAAGAAAAACAAGAGAGTAGAATTGGTTAAATATTCTTGAAAACAGCAAGGGGAAACACTTCTTGAACTCATAATATGTTAAATAATATGCTGAATAAACTATAGAGAAGACAATAAATATCCAAATAAAAGTGGTATTTTGATAACAGATGTAGGTGAGATATCTTGAGTATTTCATAAATACCAGTCAGTCTCATGCACTCACTTCAATGACCATAAAGAATGTTTTTAAAAGGATATTTATGTAACATTCATCATTTTTTCTTGCTATGAAAGGCTGTTAGTTTTATTGTTTGCATGTGTAAAGCCTTGGTTATTTGAAAATAAGTATGCCCTAAATGCTATTAAGGATAAATAACATTTGAAAAAAAAATTTACACCTTAACAGAACAGAAACAGTGAAACTATAGGATTGCATGCCAGCACTGAAATCATATACGCATTGTTAGCACTGAAACCATGTACAGCATACAGTATGTGCATTGAAGCTATGCACCCCATATCAGCACTGAAACCATGTTCCCCATATTTGCACTGAAGCCATACAGCCCATAGTAGCACTGGAACAATGCACCTGAGCCCCCCCAAAGTTGATACCATCATTACAGAACTTGGCACATTTGTGGACAATGAATTCTCCATTGCTCACCACATAGGTTGTTAGGACATGCTGTATTTCTACCTAGCCCAACTAGTCATGAATGGTATATCCTCTGGATACAAATATGTTATTGATCCCCTCTACTCCTCCTAAATCTGTCCCATAATAGAATATAATGCTCTCTTTAGCATGCACCTGTACAAGCATATTAGACAGCTTGAGAAACATCAAATATTCCTGACCAAAAGAAATCTTAGATGTGAAACCTATGAGTTACATAGTGTCTAAAAGGTCTATTACTGCATTCTGTCCCCTAAAGGCTCTTATGTGGTGACCTTTGTTTGACCTATAAGGCAAAAAAGACCCAAACCTGTTAAATTGTTTACATATTCAAAAATCTGGCAATATCACTAATGCACACTCTACAGGCCAAAACCTAAATCAAAGCATTAACAAAATATGCTGTTAGGATAGAAATTTCTCCCCATGTATCCCTTACCTATAGAATAAACTCTCTAACTTTTTTTAAAGCCAACCTTGATGAGTAGATGGGAATGCATGAATTTACCCAAGAGCTGTCCACACAGGCACTTATAGACATGGCAAGCAAGTAGTGCGAACTACTGTGGCTGGATGCCTAAAGCTTTATTAGACTATTTATCAAGTATAAAGTATGAACCTCTGCACTTACTGTATGTGGAAAAGTTGATTAGCTGGATGGAGCCATAGATGAAGTGATGAGGTGAGAGAGTGGACAGAATCTTACAGCCAAAGAATTAAGGAGATCAGTAATCTTGAAAATTCTACCAGTGCCTTCAGCTAGCAGTGCTATGAAGGAGAGGAGAGCACAGTACAACCGTTTGTTCAAGGAGTGGTGGAGAAAGAGCAAGGGCTGGAGATAGTGGCGGACTTTGAGAAGACATGGGAGGAAGACATTTATGTGGTCTAGACAGGCTCTATTGCATGCATGACATTGTAATACTGAAGGAGGACCTTCAGAAGTGCATGGAATGGTACTTCCTCTTCAATGAAATGGAAAGCAAAGAGACAGCAGTATGAAAGGGACAAATGCAAAAAGAGAAGGGGGGGGGTAGAAAGGGAAGTAGAAAGAGATAGCAAGGTTTAATCTTTTAAATATATCATTTTGAACAAAGAAAGTGAATGTAATGTTTATATTTTTTATATATTTTTATTTTTTTAAACAAAGCATGTCAATTGGTCTGTGTTGGAACTTGTCATCCATGATCTAAGCTACAAGGGCAAAGAGCATTGCAATTTATAGAAGCATTTTAAAGTAAGCAGTCAAAAAGCATGCTGTTAGGGTGTGTCAGCTGGAGTACGTAGAAAAACTTCATAATGACATGATGGGAATATATAAACTCTGCATAGACCATGGCCACAGATGAGGATAGAACTCTAGGCCATGGAGCTGTGAGGCAGAGCTTATAAGTTCTGAGCCACTGTACCATCCTAAAATGGAGCTATCAGGCAGAAAGTATGGAGGGTGATGCTTTCTTACTGGATCATAAAATGTTCAACATGTTGATAAATTTCCTCAACAATCTCTTCAATTGATCTGGAAGAAGAATTGTTCCCATAGTATTAGATGAATACCATACTGGTGTTTTTGTATTACAGAGGGGTTAAAGGGTTCCCTAGAACTACAGATCAGTTAGTTTGACCTCAGTGGGAGAGAAGACCATGGATAAGATCTCAAATGATTGTCTGACAAAGTTCACAAAGGATAATAATCTCCAGAACAACATTCAACTTCAGTTTATGGCCCGCAAATCGAGCAAAACAAACCTGATCCAGATTTAGACATGTAGATAAGAAGATGTAGACCGGGGGCATTGGTAGTATATCATTCTGCCAATTTTTCAGTACATTAAAAAGATAATGACTTCAAAATGGAACAGACCAGGCCCAGGATTTTGTTGTATAGTTAAGTATAGCTTCTGAGAGGGCACAGTCTTATGTGAAAAGTATTTATTTTTCATTGTGTCAAAAATTTGGCATATTTGTATTTGACCTGTGAAATGCAATGGAAAGACTCTTTCTGGACATTCACAGCTATATAGACTTTGTATTCCCCCACCCATCCTCCACAGTGACCACTCACACAGACACACACACGCACGCATATTCATGTAGCCTCATTCATTCCCCCTCCAGATATATGCACACCTTGACACACCCCTACCCCATGACTTTGTTGGATTTACCTGTACCCTGAGTACTTCCATAGCAGTAAATGGGTGACCACTGTGAAAAGACAGCATTCACTTTTTCCTGCTAGAGTAAAACCTTACTCAGCTCAGTGATCCCCTGAATTGCTAAACTCAGTTAAGTGAACTTTGTGAACACTTCCAGAATACTTTCTGCTACTTTATGAGTATAATATTCTGTATGGTTATTATATGGTTATTGTTATTCTCTTTAAGGATCTGCACCGAAAAAATGATAGTCTTTCCATATTTCTTGAGCTTTCCTCCATTTCATAATTATCCCTTTCCTCTTTGAATTATAGCTTTCTGCTTGTGCTAGCTCCATTGGAGCCCCAACTGTGTAACAGTGAAATGCCCCTTCAAATCAGGTAATCCCGAACCATCTTGTTCTATTGGAAAGATCAACTTATTCCACTTGACTCTTCCCTTCCCAGATAAAGTCCTTCAACTCTTTATTAATTGCTATCCACAATGTCATATTTTATTCTGATCTGGTTGATAAAAATATGCTTGACCTGTGTATAAAACTAAAAGCACTAAAAACATTTTCACTGCTTGTAGCTTTCTATCAATATCCACAAAACAGAGCTTCCAGTTTCTCAGTCTTTGTATTATCTTTTGTTGAGTCTATGGCCATATATCCTTAGTGCCATAACATAATCCTTCTTAATCCATACTCCTAAGTACTTCATTTTATCATGTCCCCATAGATATGAGTATTCCTGAACTAAATCATGTGTGGGTATACTGAATTTAATAGGCTTATCAAATTTACTAGTGATGAGATTTTTATTCTGATCCAAAATATCATGGGTACAGATATATGCCTTGTTACAACCCCTCATATTATCCTGAAATCTATAATTTTTCAAAGTAAATCTATACATAAGATTATGTGCTTCTTTTTATAAACATATGAGTCACTACATAACCTACAAATTCTCAAAAATGGGAAATTAGAATATTCCTTACCACATCTGTATGGTGATAACTATTAGTATATAGCACGAAGGAATGGCTTTCTTTAAATAGTAGTAGACATAGACCCATCTATTAGTTTTGTAACTGTGACATCCAAACAATTAGTAACAAACAAGTCTTACCTATTGGAACAAGTAATTCAAAAATAATTTCAGTTGATTCCAACTACTCTTCCATTACAAAAAAAATCAGGGTACTATAATCAAAATGTACAAAACATGGAGTTTTGTACTAACCAGAAATCTACAGACTGTCAAAATAATCCATAAAAATGTCAGCATACAATGGGGAAACTGTAGCCCCCATAGTGGTATCCTCAGTTGCATATAGCAACTACCTTTAAAATAAAAAAGATGTCCAACACTATTTTTAACAAATCCAAAATAACTTGTATAAATCTAGAGTGGCATATATCTGAATCTGTCCAGAAAAAAGCTAAATCTCAAATCCCAAATTCACGAGGAATACATGTATATAAAGATTTTACAGCTAACATACAAATGTAAGTAGAGTTTTCAATATAAATAGCTTTCATGATCTTGATCTTGAGAAATGGCATTGTGTTTTTAATACATGCTTGTATATATGATATACAGGATAACAATTGTGATAAACATTTTTACAAATGTGGTTCCATCAAAGAACCCTTTCTTGATACAATGAGTCTACCCATAACTTGTCCAGAACATGTATGTATTTTTGGTAAAATGTAAATGTATTGTTTAATACAGACGGCTGCAGTGGTGCAGTGGTTATCTTTGCCACCTCACAGCAAGAGGTTTTCCTGTTCAATTCTTGGCTAGGGTGCCTTCTGTGCAGAGTCTGCATGCCCTCCTTGTGATTGCATGGCTTTCCTCAGGGTGCTTCAGTTTCCTCCTACATCCTAAAGACATGCTGCAGACGGATTGTACACTCTAAATTGGCCCTAGGCATGAGTGTGTGCATGTGTGTGCCTTCTGTGGAAGGTTGGGCACTTGGCTGGCAACTCAACATCTTAAAACTCCACTGCCAATCATTCTGCAGATTGTTACTCCACTGTGGTGATCCCTACTGAGAAAAGTCGAAAGGAGAAGAAAAAAATGCATTGTTTAATATGATCATCCACCCTAAGTTGGTGGCACACCTCAGCAGGTATACTACATTCCTTCCTACAAATATCCAAAAAAGAATGTATTTGACATTTAAAATCTCTAGTTGGATCTAGGGGCAAATCATTGATAAAAATGGGAATCCATTAATTGTCTCTCTGCTTCCATGTCGTATTCCAATTTTCCCCACACAATCACAGATGCCGCTCTTATCAGCAGAAGTAATATCATATCAGTACAATTAGCAAGACTTCTTAAGGTTTGTTTTCACCAGGGGTAAAATTACACCCCTCACATTTAAACAGTAACTCATGAGTCTTAGTCAAATCCTACAAAATTGAAGTTTCAAACAGTTTCACACTTGGGGTAGTAAAGGAGAGATTCACATTTTTGACTGTACCAATATTTTAAATTCAAACAACTGCAAAACTGCTTGACACCAAAAAACACTGTATGTAGTGGCAAAAAAAATCAGGTGCAAAAGATTATCCTTTATTTAACAAGTAGGTTTAATTCCTTTTTAAAAGTTTGTGTTTTATTTCTGGACTTATCCAACTTGAAATCTCGTGATTGTTTATAGATCTTAAACTTATCACATCTTTTTTCATTTTAACATAAAATTGGAACTCAATTTTAAATTTTTTTGAACAAAGGAGTTGATTCTGATTTCCATTTTTTTGTAATAACTTTTCTAGTAACTGCTAAGAGACTCCAAAACATTTTTTGTTGTTTGAAATTCACATCAAATGAGGCAGAATTGTTTATTAATATAGCTGACAAAACACAATTATCTGACCATAGTCCTTTAAAAAAATCTCTTCCCAGTAAGTACTTAACTTTTCATTATCCATACATATATGTGCTAAGTTAGCTTTAACTTCTTTGCTGTATATGCAACAAATTTAGAAATTTTATAAAGAGCAATTAATACTCTGTGTATGTATTTTCATATACACATCGTCCAATATGAACTAGATGATGTGTGACTAACTGACTAAAGTATTGTACATTTATTTTTATCATCTATTAAATTATGTAAACCAATACTAACTAAAAATTTCAAACAATTACGACCAAAGATATTATTTATAATTACCCCCTATCATGTAGAACTATTTCCTTTGTATGTAATTTTACCTTTAATAATATAAGTTATATATTCATATAATTGAGGACTATTATTTTTCCTTATTTCCATTCATAACATCCATGAAACCATTTAATTTCTCCCTAACAGAAAGTATTAACCAATGGTAAGATGTTTTTAAATTATATGAATTCATTAATCCTTCTGATAACATTACTTTCCCTTTGAAAAAGGGTTGTAACATAAAATTAAACCATTATTTTTTAGCAAAGTTGTTTCAATAATGTTCCTGCATTCAATGAATCTTAATGTACATGCTATGGTGGAAAATAAAATGTCCCTTTTTAATTAATGGGATTTTATAACTATAATTTTAAATGATTTTAAGCTCAATTCTATATATGAAGACAAATACTAAAATAGATTTCCTTCTAAAGTATGTTTTAACAACCAAATAAAAGTATTATTAAATATCCAATTTTATCAAAATTAGGGGATTTTTTAAGAATTTAAGATAGGATTCAAAAAGGTTGCCACTAAGTGTACACTAAACCTACACTTAGTCTATAATTTCTATATTGAAGAACATCACCACCACACTGATAGTGCTGTCACTTCACTAAGAAAGGCTACACTTAGTGCAGGCTTAGTAGTAAACTTTATGAATCAAGTTAATATGTACACGAATGCTTTGCTATTGATTAGGGTAAGAAGGATCTAGACAAAGTATAACGGTATTAAAGATTATTACAAAATTATTAAAAAAAAATATTCCCGGCTCCACTAAGTCTCCTCTTCAATTTTTCACTTGAAACTAGTCTAACTCTCAACCTAAACACTCAAAAAGCATTTTACAGTCCAGCACTTGCTAAGACCTAATAGCAAGCACTAATATACCCAGACACTTGACTGCCCAGCAGGGCAAGGCTCTTTATCCACCACTCACCAACCAAGCAACTAAGCAGCTCACCCTACTATTCAGGCATGACCAAAGGGCAACTTCAGGTGTACTCTCCAGTCCAGCTTGTGAATCTGGGTATCCTGAAGCAATGTTACAACTGCCTCATGTGCACAGACAGCCCTCTCATCCTACCACAGAACACTAACATATGTGAGAGATGCAATTATACAGCCAAACTGGAGGCTAAGGTCTCTCCACCCAAGACTGGAACAGACAGTCATGAGGAGAAGGTTAACACTTGCACCACACCTCCAGCCTCACATAGACCTACTAAACCAGCACTGGCAAAAAATACACATAAATACACAAAATCATACTTGGAGGCTCTAAATAAAAACCTGCAAAAGCATCAGAGAGCTCCAAAGCAGACATCCACAAAACCTTTCATGCTCACTGAGTGGCGCAGAGCTACAGTTATCCCAGTCCACAAGGGGGGATCCACCTTGGATCTGGGAAACTACCGTCCCATCAATCTGATGAGCCTTGTCTGCAAGGCCATGGAGCATATTATTATGGAACTTATAAACAAAGACATTGGCAACCTTCAAACACTGGACCCCACCCAGTTTGGGTTCATGAAGGGCCGATCTTGTCTCCTGAACCTGAGTGACTTCTTCAGATCAGTCTCCAGAGCCATGGACAAGGGTAAGATGGTCCACACAGCCTATCTAGACCTTGCCAAGGCCTTTGACACCATCCCCCACTCTGGAATCATAGATAAACTTACTAAGCTGGGCATTAATCCCTACATCACCCAATGTTTTGCCAACTGGCTTACTGACAGAACCCACACTGTAAAAGTAGCCGACTCCAAATCCAGCTCCAGACAAGTGACAAGTGGAGTACCTCAGGGTACAGTCCTGGGACCACTCTTGTTTGGCATCTACTTCTCTGAAGTACAGGCCAACACTAAGGGACTCTAGCTAACAAAGTTTGGAGATGACTGCAAACTGGGAGCCATTATTGAATCCCCAAATGATGTGGATACTCTACAAAAGGGCCTTACAGAAACAGATGCTTGGTGCCAGAGCCATGGGTTCAAGCTCAATGCCAAGAAATGTATAGTTATCCCCTTTGGGAAAAAAAAACATGTACCCATGAATTACCACATAGGTGGCAGTACACTAAACACCGAAAGTGTGATAAGAGACTTAGGGACACAGGTGAACAGTGATTTCACCTTCGATAACCACATTGCCAGAACAGTCAGGAAATCCTTCTATGTGGCACACCTCATCACTAAGGGCTTTTCATCCCGAAAATAGGAGGTCGTTGTCCCACTGTACTCATCCCTCATTAGACCCATTATAGAATACAATGCCCCATTTGGTCTGTACCTCTCAAGCTATCTGCAACAACTGGAAAGGCCACAGAAACACCTCACTAAAAGAATCACAGGCCTAAAGCAGATGCCCTATGCTGACCGCCTTAAAAAACTCCAGCTATACTCTGTGATGATAAAATAGAAAAAAATAAGGGAAAAAACCCAGTTTTTACATACAGATAATGAAGTCACTAAAAAGGAATGAACGTAATAACATTGAAATTGGCTTGGCAGCGGTCCGTACACACATTGTAGTTTGTGTTTTTGGTGTATGTGAATGTTCATACTAATTAATTTACAGTTTTGATTGTGATTCATGCAGTGTTCCATACAATATATTGAACACAAGATGATAGATAGTCAGAATTTTATTTTTGAATATAATTCTGTGGTTTTTTATATATATATATATATATATATATATATATATATATATATATATATATACATATTTTTGAATGCATTTATAAGATATATTTCTTTCGTTATATATTTTCAGCTATACTCTGTGGAATATCGTCTACTCAGAGGCGATCTCTGCTTAACATACAAGGCCATGTCAAACCCAGAGCTGTTGGACATGCTACACTTAAAGAAATCCCAGTCCCTCAGAGCCACACGCTCCAGGGATCTAAACCTTGTCATCACAATAAACAAAACATGCTGGAGGGATAGGTTCCTGACCCAGAGACTCCCCAGACTCTAGAATAGACTGCCCATACATGTCAAGCAGAGTGCCTCTTTGGCCCTCTTCAAAAGGAACCTTGACAATTGGATGGGAGAAAGGAAATTCACCCCGGGATCACATCAGTCACCCTGCTAGACAGGGGTCCAGGGAAGTAAATAGTGTGGGAAGAAATAGCCAGGGAATTGTTATGGCTAGGCTTGTATAGGCCCTAGGGCTGATAGCCTAGTACCAACCTATGAACCTATGAACCTGCACCTCTTGTCACAAACCAGACAACACATAAAACACAAAATCAATGTGCCACACAATCACAGTCCTTAAGGTGAAATAACATACCTAACGCACTAGTAATAGGTGACTCAATTGTCAGGCACACTGACACCCCACTCACTAGGCTGGACAAGGAGAAGGTTACTGTTGGCTGTCTGTTGGGTGCCAGAATCCGCCACATAACACAAGCACTCAGGTCACTCCAGAACAAGTACAAATATGACTCTGTCATTGTTCATGTTGGTGTGAATGACCTGAGATGTACCTCCCTGGACTACATGAAAAGAGACATGGAAGAGCTCTCTGATCATGTAGCCCAGGCGGGTATGACCCTGACCCTGAGTAGCATCCTGCCCTCACCAAGATTGATACCTCAGTATAAAGAAAGAATGATCAATTTCAACAATTGGCTAAGCTTCTGGTGTCATTCAAAGGGGAGCCAGTGTCTGTCAGCCTGGGATGACACGCTCGACAAGCAGCGTCAAGAAGAGATGGCTTGCACCTGTCACCTCTTGGCTTTTGAATAATGGCCAAGGCTCTTGCTGCCCCCATAGTGCCTTTTTTAGGCAAGGCTCAAAATTCAAACCCACCACCATAAACAGCACAAGTAAAAAAATGAGGGTTATGCTATTCAACGCCAGGAGTTTAAATCTCAAAATGCATGTGCTCGAAGCACTCCTAAGTATGGAGAACGTCGACATCTGTGCAGTAACTGCATCCAAGGCTAACTTTGAAAGAAAAATAGCCAAGGATTCGAAAGATAACCACAACGCCTTCTTTAGCTATGTCAAGAATCTAAGTGGCAACTCACAGATATGCTCTGAGCTAGTGCAAAATAGCACAAAATATACTGAACCTACTGATATTGCAAACATCCTGGCAGATAGATTCAGTGCAAATTTCACCTCCCTCTCACCTTCAAAAGGGCCCACAACAATACTGGAAAAGTGTAGTGTCCCGGAAATCACAGAAGCACAGATGAAAGCAGCCCTTTCAAAAGCTAAAAACATAGCATCAATGGGGCCAGATGGTGTCCCAGACTGCGTCTTGCACGAACAACAGAACGAACTAACCCCCCACCTAAACACGCTGTTCAACCTCAGCCTGTCCACAGGCTATGTGCCCATAGAATGGCGTACAGCAACGGTTATTCTGCTCCACAAAGGATGGGCCACAACTGACCCTGGTAACTATCGCCCCATAAGCCTGACTAGCCTGATCTGCAAGGCTATGGTACTCATCATTATGGAACTCATTAACAAAGACATTGGGAACCTCCAAACACTTGACCCGACTCAGTTCAGCTTTGTTAAGGGCAGATCATGCCTACTAAACCTGGTTGACTTCTTTGAAACAGTCACCAAGGCCACAGATGAGGGAAAGGTGGTTCACACAGCCTACCTTGATCTTGTCAAGGCATTCAACACCATTCCTCACTCGGATATTATAGAAAAACTCACCAGCCTGAACATCAACCCCTACGCCACAAGATGGGTTGCCAACTGGCTTACAGACAGAACTCACACGGTAAGAAGAGTGGGCTCCAGGTCCGACTCTAAACCAGTCACAAGTGGTGTCCCGCAAGGCTCAGTTCTGGGACCCCTACTGTTCGGCATATATTTCTCAGACATACAGGCAAACACAGGAGGACTATGGCTAACCAAGTTCGCTGATGACTGCAAACTGGGTGCCATAATTGACTCTCCGGCTGACATGGACATCCTTCAAAAAGGCCTTACTGAGACAGACACCTGGTATCAAAGTCATGGCCTCAAGCTAAATGCCAAAAAATGCATAGTCATCCCATTGGGAAAAACAAAATACCCACGAATAACCACATAGATGGCAGCCCCCTTAATACAGAAGAGGTAATAAGAGATCTGGGGACCCAGGTAGATAGTAATCTCTCCTTTGACAATCATATTGCCAAAGTAGTTAGAAAATCTTTCTATGTGGCCCATCTAATTACTAAGGGGTTTGCATCTAGAAATAAAGAGGTTATAGTGCCCCTCTACTCGTCACTCATCAGACCCATCATAGAGAACAATGCCCCATTTGGGATGTACCTCACAAGACACTTCCAACAGCTGGAAAGACCACAAAAGTACCTCACCAAGAGGATTACTGACCTCAAACATATGTCCTATGCAGCCCGACTGAAAAAACTCCGGCTGTACTCAGTGGCATATCACTTACTCAGAGGTGATCTCTGCATGACTTACAAAGCCATGTCCAACTCAGAATTGATGGACATGCTCCACCTAAAGAAATCCAAGTCACTGTGAGCCACGCGCTCTAGTGAGCTAAACCTCACCACAACAATAAATAGAACATGCTGGAGGGATAGATTCCTGTCATGGAGGCACCCCATGCTTTGGAACAAAATTCCTAACTACATTAGGCAGAGCCCCTCACTAACACTCTTCAAGAGAAGCCTTGACGAGTGGATGGGTAACAGAAAATACACCACTGGGATCACTTCATTGGCTCTGCTTGACAGAGGCTCAGTTAATTAATCAATGGGGTGGCGAAAGCTGACAGACTCTGGCTAGGCTTAAAAGTGTCCTCGGGAAGATAGCCTAGTACCTACCTATGAACCTATGAACCTATTACAATTGAATATGATTTCAAATCAGGAAAACTAATTCCACTGTACTTCCAGGGCATAATATAATTTTTAACTGCAATTTTTAGTCTCTTAGGATGACATAAGAATGGCATTAATATTTTCTCTATTTTTCTTCTTATTTTTTTCTGGAAGCAATGCTGTTGGATAAAATAAATAAATACTATTTGGCAATATAATAATTTTAATAAGAGCTAGTCTTTCCTCAAATGTGAAAAAGCATTTATTCCTTTGTTAATAAGAAGTAATCCATCCTCAGTAATTGTCAGTAATTTTGTTAATAGCTCACTGAATTTTAACTCCTAAATATTTAAATTTTTGCCCTTTGCAGTTATATTTTATATTCATTTTTTAACTTACTATCCAACCATTGATTTATTAATATGCTTTCAGTCTTCTTATTAAATTTCATTAATACTTTTTTGAACTATTTCAATTTGTTTACTTGTTTCTTTAATTGAATTGTTTGTCTCCTTTTGTTAATAGTAAATCACCAGCAAGAGAATGTACTTTAGATTGAAAATTCTTATTTATATAAAAGCCTTCAATTCCATTATTTGCTCTAATACTATTTGCTAAGGTCTCAGTAATGAATACAAATAACAAGGGAGACAAAGGGGAGAATACCTCTCTAGTCCTCTTTAAGAGGAACCTGGATGACTGTATGGGAAACAGAAAATACACCCCTGGGATACCACCTGTGTATCTGCTGGATAGGGGAAACAGTTGTTGACGTTGAGGGAACACGGGCAAAATTCTTAGCTAGGCTTATAAGGGCTTCCAGACCAATAAACTAGTATCATCCTATGAACCTGTGAGCCCTATTTTGTTCCCTTACTTAAGATAAATCTTCGAGAAATGTAAGCACAAATTGTAATATATACTTTAGAATCCACACACACACACACACACACACACACACACACACACACATATATATATATATATATATATATATATATATATATATATATATATATATATATATTAATATTCCAACAAAGTGTTCAGGAAATTTAAAATTTTCTATTGTTTTAAATAAGTAATTACAGTTAACAGAATCAAAAGTATGCTCAATATCCAGGCTAATTAACACATTTTTTAGAACATCAGCTAATCTAAAATAGTAAGTTTTAATATTATCACACATTAATCTATTATTAATAAATCCTGTTTAATCTTTATTAACCACATTATCTACAATATCTCTCAAGCTCATTGAAAAAGAAGTAGATATTTTAATTTACATTAGCAGGTAAAATAGGTTTATATGATACAACTAGACTCTTCTCATTTCCTTGTTTAGAAATATGAGATATTAATACAAATTTCCATGAGGGTGGAATTAGACTATCTTGTTGAATCATAAAAAGGAAAACTTCATTGTGTAATTTGATTCTATTTGAAGGAAGAGATTTATACAATTCCACACTTAAACCATCTAATCCTGGGGCCTTTCCATTCTTACATTTGTTTATAATCTCTTTAGTTTTTGTTAAAGATATTGGTTTAGTTAATATTGATATTTGTTGCTTGTTAAGCCTATTAGTAATATTTTACCAAAATAATTGTCTATTTTGCATTCATCCACATTTACATTTTTATCAGTATTTAGCAATTCATTGTATTTCTTAAAAAATATATAGCATTTCTTCTATATCTGAAGTTTGTTTTTAGTTTATGGATTTTAATGCTAGTAATTTGAGCATTTCTACTCAACATTTTGCTCATATTATCCAATGTATGGAGATTTTTAGGGGGCATTGCATAACTGTGTAGTTTTAATTTCTGTTACACTATTTAACTTTTATGATTTCAAATACTTTGATATTGCATTTTTAGTTTCTTAATGATTTGAATATTATCTAATTTCTTCTTTTGTTGTTCCAGCTTTGTCTTCTGCAAATTCTCCTGCATTCTTAGTAATTTTCTATTGCATTATTTTATTTTATTTTACTACAGGACCATCTTCCCATTTTATCTTTGATATTTACTTTAAAAACTCACATAATTTAACTGTGTTTAATAATCCATTGACATTAAAATAAGTTCCTATATTTATTCTTTGAGATATATTTTAAATTCTTTTAAAATTGTCATATGTGCTAGAATTATATAAAGAATATGAAACTTCCTTAGATCCATTGTTAAAGTTATACTCGTGAAATTATGGTCTGATAAAGGATGGGATAGCTTTGAAGAAAATGACTTTGTTAAACACATTTTTAGAAAAATAGATCCTGTCAGTTCAAGTCTGTGTCCCATGTACATAAGAGTAGTAAGCAAAGAACAATATCTTGCCTACTGCCTTTACTGCTAAATCAGTTGAGTTATTTTTATTACTAACCCATGAGTTTAGTGCTTTAGCTAGAGCTACATTTCTAGTCTTCTTGTATATACTTGTATCAGAAGCACTAGTTAGACAGTTAAAATCTACAGCTAATATTAAACTACCCTTCCAATATCTTTGTAATGAATTTAAATATTTTTTGCCACTCCAATACCTATTCCTGGAATCCAGTAAAAATTAGCTACTGTATAAAGTTTGTTGTTAAATTAAAAAATACAGTTGTATACACTAATTTAGGATCATTAAAGTTATTAATAATTATGGGAATCATAATCGAGTTTTTCTATAATACAGTAGTGCCACACCTTCTTATTAAAAGAAGCAGAGTCTATATTTTCATAACCAGCATTAGTCAAAAATGCATATCCTCATTCAATAAATGCATTTTTATAGGAATATATCACCTTTGTTTACTTTTAAGCACCTCATTAAAGCTTTCTTATTGTCTTTATTTATTCAATTTACAATTGCTATCAATTTAATTCTATCTGTATTTCATAAATGTAATGGAGATTGTTTGCTGAGATAAATTAGAAATAGCGCTTATCCATCAAATTGCTATTAGTTGGTTTAACATTCTAATATTTGCCCATAGTAATAGACTATTTTTCCATACCATTTACATTTTTTTCTTTCTGCAAGTTAATTTATTAAAACTAATAAATAACAAAAACACAAATAAAAATAAAACTCTAACCATAAGTATTATATCTACAAAACTGCTATTCATGGATGCAAAGGTTCCTAATTTGCCTATCTGATTAGACTAGCTATCTAAACTACACACCTATGTAACTAAATATGGATAAATTGTTGAAAAGACTACAGCAACTTTGAAATAACCATCAAAACTATAACCTTTTAACTAAGAGACTATTGGATTATTTAATGGAATGATTCTACCATATAAAACAAATAAATTCAGTCTTAAGCTATATCTCCTCCCTTTAAATACTTTATTGATCAGAATTAGCAATCTAGGTAAATAAACTATATAATATATCATGTTACTATATGCTTATTTGGGTAATATTAAATATAAGTATGTTGTCAAGTATCACATAATTGAACTTCTATCAGACTTATTTTTCTATTGTTTTTTAATGAACTATTGGGAATTTTACAATAAAAGTTGGTTCATTATGATATAGCTCTAATTGATTAGGCGTAACTTCAGTGAATGACTTTTGCCACCCATAGGTAATAAAATATGCTCAGGCTCATAACATAAAAAATAATATCTCACAAAATCAAAGCTCCACAAAATAATATTATAATGAAATATACTAAGTTCTTTTTCAATACTCTTGTTTTAAAAGAATAACAGTCAGCAATTTCCAGTGGATAAATTTCATATATCTGGAATTCTGCATACTTAAGTAATTCTATATATTTTTTCAATAATACTCTGTCCCTTCCTCTGTACAAAAAAGTCAGCTTTTTTATTTCAGTGATGGTAAAGTTTGCATAATTTCCTTTATTTATAAATGCTTAAAATTTGAAGTCACTGAGAAGGGGCTATACTAAGAATTAAATACAGAACATGCTTAGTGTTGATTTTTAACCACTATATATTAGTATTTTATGGAGACACATCAATAGCCCCTAATCTGGGAATCCTGTTAATTAGCCCCATATAACATATTGCAATCATAACATTATAATGATGATATACACTGATCATATAATTAAAATTATAATTTAATTTAATCATTTGCTTGGTTACATGAATTAAAGCATTTTAAATTATTCTTAAAGAATGACCTACTCTAACAGCTATACAGAATAGAATTCACATTCAGTACTAAGAATGGTAATCAAAATGAACTAAATTTGTGAAGTGAAATAAACTCAGAAACAACTTTCATCCTAGCCAGCACAAGTTCAATGCTTAGTCTTTCAGGTTACTGAAAAGGATAAGAGTATATTCTGCAGACATGCTCCATTTTTGTTATATTTTCTCTGTTGGGTTACTCTAAAAATGTTGTTCTTCTTTCAGCTTTTCTTGGTTAGGGGTCGCCACAGCGGAACTCCGGTCTGCTAATGATTGGCAATAGATTTTTACGGTGCCAAGGTGCCAGTTCGATGTCCAACCTTCAATGAAGGCACACCCTACACATGTCTTTCGAATGCCACTCGACTGCGGGGAGGACATGCAGACTCCACACAGAAGGCGCTCCAGCCGAGAATCGATGTAATTTCTCAAAATTGTCTCTAAATACAAATTTGTGACTAGCAAATTTAATCCACAAATTATATAATTATTCTCACTCCACACATTATTTCTAAATGTTACAATCACCATTCCATCACATTGAATCTGTCCTAGTTGAAATGAGAAGATTGTAGTAGGAGAACACATCGGTAACAGAGAACCAGACAGATAGACAGAGGGAGTCAACTGTAGCAGAAAGTAGTAACCAATTTGAAAATACATACAGCAATTAATTTATCATGAATTATTTAAGATAAATGATAGTAAAAAGCAAACTATGTGCAATTCAGGCAACCTTTGGTATAACTTTTTCTGTAAAAGAAAATAAGTTTAATAGATATTATTTGCTGAACAAAGTAATACATCCATTAATATTTTAGTGGCACCACTTCATACCATAATATGCTTGGGACTGAATCTTTAGCTGGTATAACTTTGAAAAGCTTTCTTCTGCATTTAAGTTTGTTTCTACACTTACAAATAGACTTTTTCAGGTGTACTACTGTAACTCTGTAAAACAAAATATATGTATGCAATCTAGTAAGAGACCTCTTGGATTTCATACTGACGATTTGGACCTAGACAATACCTGATTTCTTAACAGCAAGAATGTGCATTTATTACAAGCAGGTCCAAGAGTTAATAAAAAATATGCTAATAAGTTTTGTTTAAATATTATAATCTAGTACCTTTCTTATAACAATTTAAACAGTTCTCAAGGTATGACTCACATGAAGAGAGTTGTGTCTTCCTTGCAAAGCTGTGAGATATTTGCTTCCTCATCTACAGTAAAATCAGTGTTTTAAGTCTTCCTGCTTTCTCAAAAGCCTGGTTTTGATACTGATTAACACAAGGCTCAAGCAGGAAGTTATATAACCTAGTTTTAATAATAACTGCATCCAGTCCATCAAAAAAAAAGAAAGAAAAAAAAAACATTCATTTAAAACTGCAGAACAGTGATTTTAGCAACAGATTAAATATATACTATTTTATCAGTTCAATAGATCAGCATGAACTTTATAATTTGTATAATACAAGTAAATGAAGTACTTACTTTTTACATAATGTTAACCACTAATACTTGACTTAAGGGAAAAAATAGAAGAACAGAAGTTAGAATACTACTCTCTCACCTCTTTCATAAGCACTATTGTGTTGCTAACATATTTGTGATAATAATATGAAGTAAATAGCTAAATTAAATATAAACTAACCATAATAAAATGATGTATTTGTACTATATTAAAGACATATCTAATATGCATGTTACTTCAAGCCAATGTATTGATGTTCATTGAAATATTTACATTAATCCTTTGATTTTTAAACATTTAAGATATTCCTTCAGTTCACATGTAAATCTTAATGTAAAGCAGACTTATTCATTACAACAAAAAAAAATGATTTTTTTTTTGTATTTGTTTTTTTTTTACTTTAGAAGCAGTTTTCCATGTATTCATTTCATTTATGTGTTACAGTCCATTTTTTAGGGTGGTTAATTGTCTTGTTTTTTGGACAAATGTAAATGATTTGTCTAGTGTAAAAAATATTTTGATTCCTTCAGCAAGAATGATTTTTATCCTTGCTGGTAATGACAAGTTAGCTCTAATATAATTATTTTAAAGTTCTATAATCAGAGCTAGACATGCCTTTTTTTATTCTTTACTTTACCAGAGTAGTTATTGTCAAACTGATCTAGGTGCTGTCCTACTTTACTAGGTAGATTAGACCAAGCTGCCTTCTATATTTAATCTTTTTCTATACTAGACATAAACTTGACTATAATGGAATGAGTAGGTGAAGTTTCTTTTTTGAAGGCATTATCAAATATCAATGAAACATTTATTTTCCAAAAGTTCAAATTTTTATGTGAAAAGGTTGTTAAGAAACATATTCTATTTTCTCCCTCATATTTTCTGGTATTCATTATATTGCCATATTATTTTTCTCAGTCTATTTTCTATAACATCCAGTTTATCTATAAACAAGTTATTTTATTTTAAAAGAAATTCTATTTGGGACTTTCCTTAAGACATTGTCCCCTCTTTGTCATTTTATGTATCTTATGTTAAGTTGTACACATTGGTGTTTTGATAAATTTGCCAGATTGTCCATTTGTTTTATGCATTCTTCTTCTTTAAAGTTTTCTTTTTTTGTATCAAGTTTATCCATTTTAATTAAAATATATTGCATACTTGAAATTAGTGACTGGATTTTTTTCCACAGAGGAGATTTGAACACCATTTTTGAGTGACTCCTTTTGTAGTCTCTTCTCTTTCAACAAAATAAATGAAATTATGACAGGAAAAGTATAACTTTTGAAGATATTTCTCCTTTCAGGCTGTTAATAAATGAAAATAGATACCAGGAGTTTTCAAATTCTTATTTTTGACTGATATTTCGCCAGTATAAGAGTTTTAAGTTACAGAGCTTTTCCCAGTTGCTGCTCTTAGTCATCTTGGACATGCACCCAGCACAATACTTTTAATGGGAAATGTACAAGAAAAACAGCTAAGTGACTGGAAGTCCATATGCTTATACACCAGTGATTACATGATTATCTCAGAAGAGTACAAGGATCACTGGAAAATATGACAGTAGGGGAAAAGAAGAAGTAAAAAACTTGTATATGGAAATGGAAATGATAAATGAGGGAAAGATAAATATGCCTGATAGATAAGCATGTAAAGGATAAATATGCCTGATAGATAAGCATGTAAAGGATAAATATAAAAGATACAAGAGAAAAAGACAGAAATTGTATAATGCTATTATAGGACAGTTTTGGTATACTGATGCAAATGAGAATATAACAGATGGTCTTAAGGCATGCATTGTGAGATAAAAGATTTAAAGATGTTGCATGGGGTAACATTTTGTGATACTTGTTTCTTAAAAGTACATGTGAAAAGTAAAATGAAATACTGTAATGTTTTATCAAAAGAATATACTGTATTTAGTACATCAATGGACTACAAAGGAAATGTTAGGACAAATTTTCTGGACAGGTAACTGAAGAAAAATGATTGTGGGTTAAAGTACAAGAAAGAACAGGGAATAATAAACTATGAACAATACATGTTGATATGATTTCTTTTGAGAGTTATTTTGGAATGAATCAATATACAGAGGCTAGGATAGATAAAGTTCTATATTCTTATACTTGGAATATTTGGAAGGCAAGATGTTCACCGAATTTGTATAACAAGAGATTGAATCGATGGATACAATTAAGTGTGACTGGTTACAGAAAAAAAAGATGTTATTGAGATTATTATGAAAATGCAGCTTGGTTCTATAGTTTGAATACACATACTGTTTTTTATATTATTTATTTTTCACTTCTTCGAATCTTTTAATTTATATATACCCTTGTTTTGATGGACTCAGTGTTTTGCTTACTTTTTTATATATTTGAATTCTGAATAAAGAAAACATCGCACTTGTCTTTTCTATAAGTACTGTGAGTTATTTTGCAGTGACCTGAGCAACAGCCATTTTAGCCAGATAGGATCTAGGCATACTGTATTATCACTAGGATGGTATCTCAGGAGAACACCCTCCCCTATGTTACTGTACTGTAGTATCAGCATTAGAAAATCAATCAAAGTACCTGGTGTTTAAAATAGCTCTCACCCTTTTGACTTTCACAGCATCGAAGACAAGCATGCTACATTTTAGCCAGGTTTCAATCCCATACTTTATTTTATTTTTATTTTCCTCTCCTTTTTCTTTTAATAACTGTTTTAACTCCTCTATATCTTTTGGCTTTCCTTCCCCTTTTTGCTCTTCTTGTTCTAAAGTTTCATAACATTTTCCTCTTCTTTCCTTCCTATACATAGTTTTAGACATAATACATTTTTTCAGATCCTATTTCAGCAACCTCCATATCTTCATGTTGCACTTATCACTTTTTCTTGAATGTCATTGTATTGTCAGTCAGACTGAAAGTATCTTATTCCACCATATTTATTTTACTTCGGTACGCAATTTACTTTAGAGTATTCCCTTTCCACTCAGTCTTCACATATGTGTGTGTAGTACTGGTTAATTAAATGTCCTAAGTCCTCAGAAAAATGACAACACTTGACCTGCCCTTTATATTATTTTCTATATTTATTACTATTAACAAAAATGACTTTGGGTATATGCATCAGTTTTCAAACTCTGAACTCCTGTCTCCTAGCCTATAACTTGTTTATGCTCTTTGCTTTTTACATTAATTCTGCACAGAATTACAATAATTCTTTTTTATTCTCTTTGTTACTACATCTATCCTTAATTGCTAAAAAAGGTTTTCTTTCTTAGCAAAGTCAAATTTTGCAATCTGAAGATCACTGATATTCTTTCAGACTGTTATTTTGCATGTTATATGTTCTTTTACATGAAACATTTTGCAGTATTTCCTGACAAAGATGTACGCGTGATCTGATGCCTTGAGTACTGTGACAAAGTGATTTGGAGCACAATGTTCCAAAAACATAGTTACCTGCTGGATTTATTTCTATTCTGATATGTAATGTTCATAAAATATTTCTACCCTCCTCCTTTAGGAAATCAAATTCTCTAGAGAAGCAGAACCATAAGTTTGGGATATCTATGCTGCATCTCCTGTTTACATATCCCTTTCTTCTATATTTTGCCTAGCAGCAATGTTCAGCTGCTCCACAATGTCTTGACCTCAATGATATGTGAACCAACTAGTGAAACAGATGTGCTTTCTATTGTCTATCCTACTTTCTTTACCACATCTTTGTACAGCACATCCTTTCACAAAAGCTATAGTACCTCACAAAGCTTTTGACTGAGTAGTCAGTATTTTGATACCTCTGGTAGGGGCAGCAAACAAATCCAACGTCATTTCTTTTCACATTCACACCCTAATAAAATATTTATATTGATACAAATTTACTGTTGATCAATTTAACAGTTTTAGTCTTTTAATGTATACTAGCACTTAAGGTGGATTGTTCTGTCCATCTGCCCAAGCATGCCTGAGCATGCCTTCTTTTAACGATGACAATGAAATTCCATATGCAGCAGATGTTAGTAGTACATTTGTGCTAAGTAACCAGCTTGTGGAAGTGTGTTTACATGGTTCATATGTTTTTAAATCAACACGATGCTACTGACTTTGGTGTTATCTGTTTGTAATCTATTCTACAGCTCAACAGTGTTAATATCATCTCCATGCCACGCCTGTAAAGGGAGGAAGAACACGAATATGACGAAAACTCTGTACAGGCAGCTTTGATACAGGCAGTAAGAACATAATGCATGTGTCAAAATAAACAAATCTACACTAAATAAGGGCATGTGCAAGTTAGGTGAAATGGATTCTACATATAATTCTTCCTAATAAACAGAAGAAGAATTGGGTCAAAAGTACACACCTATTAATTCTTATATTTCTTACTGCATTATCTAGAAACAACCTTTGATCAGAACTGCTCTTTTACAAAAGATCCACATCAGAAAGAACGAAAGAAAGAAAGAAAGAAAGAAAGAAAGAAAGAAAGAAAGAAAGAAAGAAAGATTAAATTATCATAATTACCCTAGAACAAAGCTTTGCTGCCTTCCTCTGTTAATAACCAGACAAAAAGTTGAAAATGCCACAAAAGGTTAAATCTGTGGCTTCATATATACAATAGAGAGCACTAAAGAAGTTCACAGTGCATCAGAAGTCTACATACTGGGATAAGGGGCAGGTGGGTCTGTGTGTGTTTGAGTATGTGTACATACACTTGCGCGCGCATGTTTGTGTGTGTGTGTGTGTGTGTGTGTGTGTGTGTGTGTGTGTGTGTGTGTGTGTGTGTGTATGTGGATGCATGTGAGAATATGCATATCTCTGCCTGTGTTTGCACACAGCTGTGGGTTAGTGGACAGGAACTAACGCCCACATAGTAAGAATTAAAAACATCTAGAATTTCTGACTACTATAAAACAGGTAAGGACTAGTAAGTAGATGCAGACTGAGATAATGATAGTAAAGGAGAGTTTAGTATGAAACAGACAGGTAAAGGCACATATACGAATGTAAGGTGATTTGCATAACACTTAAGAATATAATTTCACCTCAAAAGCTAATACCAGGGTTTCATCCCTTCAGCTGCCCTTTGCCAATTATGTTGATCTGAAAAAGTCACTTAGACAGTACTCCGGGATGAGTCTGAAAAAGGTCCATGTCAATCAGTACTGTGCCCCAGTCAGTACGAAAAGTAAGTAAATAAATAAATAAACAAAAAAGTTTGCATAGGACATAGTAAACAGCAATCACCTAGAGCCAAGGTTTACACCACTGGGTGGCCGTCTTGTTGTTTTTTTTTTCCTATGATCTTTTTATCTTCATGCCTGCCAATCAGTCTCACCACCATTGATCCTGAGCCCATTCATGTCCCTGTACCAGATATCCTTAGCAAGAAGACAAGAGCCAAGCGGGAGGGGGGGGGTCATCACACAGGCAACCCTGGAGGCTGTTTATGCCCTTGTTAGCATTACTGTTGCAGAGTATTAGAATATTTCTGGTGGCTTTAACTCTACCCCTGAGTGCCTGACATGGGCAGTTGTATCACTGTAAAGGTCTAACATGCTTTGTGTGTGTGTGTGTGTGTGTGTGTGTGTGTGTGTGTGTGTGTGTGTGTGTGTGTGTGTGTGTGTGTGTGCGTGTGCGTGTGTGTGTATGTGTGTGTATGTATGTGTGTATGTGTATGTGTATGCTTCCTTACACATACTAATAATGGTTATGATCACCATCACCAGCTCAATATAGCCAAGTCCACGTCCCCAGGTCTTTAGACAATGTGCTGCCTGCAAGCCTCACCTTGCTGGTCACAGATCACCAGATTATGACCACTCACATCTGCTAGGAGTGGTGGGCTGTTGGTAGCATCTCAACTCCTATCCCAATCTACCTGACTGTTGTAGCACCTGAGCTTCTATTTGAACTTGATTTGTCAACGTTATAGTCAGTGCTTTGTCTCCCCACACCGTGATTTTTCTTGTATCTCCCATGAATATCTGTAGGTCATTTTCTTCATATTTTTTTACTGCTGCTGTTTCTTCTCCTGCTGTGTACTCCTTTCTTGGGTTTTTGCTGTCCTGATGCATTATTCTACATTTTTAACACTAACCTTTTTTTTTGATTCATTGTCTCAGGCCATCACTCTTATCTCATCCAGTTTCATTGCATATGTTTAGATCTTGTTGTATGAACCCTGCTACATCATTCTGACTCATGGACAGAGGCAGTATTCTTCTTTCAGACCTTCTGTGGTGCCATTGGCTTATAAAGGACCACCCTAATATCAAACCTTGAGCTATACCACTCATCATAATATTTGCATAAGTGAAATGCATCAAATATACCCCTTCTATTGCTCTGCAGAGTCAATGTTTTGCCTAAAGTGGGTCAATGATCTTCTCTTATTACTTTGTCTTCTTTGACAGAAGTTCCTTGGTCTAGCTTGATCACATGTTTGTGACAGTATTACTACGCTGAACTGCATCAATAAGATACCATCTTGGATCTTAAGGTTCTTCTGTGTACATTGTTTGGGTTATAAAGCTGCACTGAAGCCCTTGACCCAGCTGCATGCATCATATTAATTACTATATGGCATTTGCTGTCATGCATTTCAGGTATCCAAACCTTACGTGCATGATGTCCCACTGTGCCCCAAGCCGCACTAAATTATACCTCCTCTTGAAAATACTTTTTGTTTAACACTGAGTTACTTTATTTTTTCAGTCATTTATAGCTGTGCTGTACCACTACTCCATACATCTATTCCACAAGTGAATAATTCCTCACTAAGAAGATAGGAAATTTCTCCCAGTGCTCATTAATGCAAAAATATGTTTTGTCAACTCTGCAATTCACAAACAAACTCAGTCCCAGGAATATAAAATTTACACCGTGGTTATGTTTAGTATGGAGTCAGTTATTCCCCTCCATAGGGAATAGGGGGTATGGGTGCCACCCCCTGGGCCCTGACTCAGAAAGTTTTGGTGACATACAATTTGGTGAAACAGACTCTGTGAACTGTTTTTCTCTGGATTGTATTGCAAACATTCTAAGGGACCCAGTCACATGGCTTACTTATTGTCTCTAATTGTATAGCCAGGTAAAGCAACATCAGTTCAACAAATTCATATATCATTACAAGGAGCCCTTAGTTCCCCTATCACCCCTACCAGTCCCTCTATTTCCCATTTTTGTCTTACATTCTGCAAACCTCTGGAACTGATTATTGATCCCCTGCACCCATTTGCTTTATCTTCTCACAAGTATTATTTTTCTCTGGAAACATTTATCCCAGCCCTGACCCACTGCAGACCAGCAGTTCCACAACAAATATAAAAGCAAGTCTGATGAATATCCAAGGCCTCTTTTCCAAAGTATGTTATTATGTACCAGGTTAGGCTGCACCTCTCTGACACTATCTAGTTAAAGCTGCACCTACCCAGCTATCTTACTGAGACAAAATCTTTGACTCTCCTCAAAATTCTTTTGCATATTCTGCTCTGCCATTTTGTGGTAGTAGGACCAATCAATGGACGATGGTTGTGTAGTCTCCCCATCCATCACCAATAAGGGTGCTACCCCTGAGACTTTCTATTTTTTTTAACTTGGCACAGAATATAGCTATGAAAAGCATATTGTATATTTCCCCTCATTCATGCCATCATCTCTGTAAGATGTATTCCAAAGGGAATTCAAATAATCTTTCTCCTTTCAGAACACACCTTTACAACTTCTAACATGACACCTACCAGTATACTTCCATTTTTGGCAGCTTCCTGGGCACTATCATCTCAGTAAGGTGCACTCTGTTAATCAGTATATAAAATATGTTTCCCACTTCTACTATCTTCAGCTTGCTATTTACTCTAGTGCTAATATCCTCCTACATGTGACTGTGAAGTTATTGGAATGATTAGGGCATAATTATCCCTGAAGAGACATTCTCCTGATTCATTTTGAATGTCAAAATGCCAAATTTGGTGATCCATCAGCACAGAAGTATGACTGAATCCTTTGGTAGGCCCAGGCATCCTACTGCAGGTAATGCTGACAGAGTGACATGATACTGCTTACTGAAGTACAATCCTAAACATAGAATTGGTTGGATCTATTAGATACCTTTGAAATACACTTTTCTTTGTCTCACAAATTCAAAATTAATTATTTTAGTAAAAAATGTTTGTAAAATGCTTTTTAAAGTTCAAAGAAATCTAAAAGAAAAAAATGCATGTTAGCAATTTAGTGGGGGGAGCAAAACCACCAACCACCCCAACATGTGAGGTTTTATCCCTAACACCCATGTTACTTAAATATTGCAACTGAAGAGGTTGCACAAATATGGAGAAGGAGGACTCTTCAACTTTTTCAACTGCTGTATGTCTGTGCGATGTTGTTGAAATCAGTATTATTAAGTATGGCATTTTCAGGGGAAAAAATGACAGTTTTATTTTATTTGGTATGTAAATTCTGCAACCAGCAATGCTGAATAACACAGAGTTCACCATTTAAAAAAAGGTATTGCAAACAATAAAGTTTAATATAGTAGGAACAGACCATTCAAATGTCCCTATTGTGGAGGAATATTCCTTTTTTCAGGCCTAATTTAGGATGTCCCTATTTCTGGAGGTATCCCTCTATTTTCAGGCTTTACTTACACTTTCAAACAATTTGCTGAACATCTTTCATTACATGTTATTTTTTAAGCTGTCTGGTACACAGAAAACCACAATATATGACCACATGCGAGAGGCAACAATAAATTAAATAAAGAGGAGACGCATCTTACATCTCCCTTTTTCTGAAGCATAAATAAACTACCTTGTGTGGTAGAATTTTGCAATACAGTTCATTAAAGTCTATAGATTTTACACTATCTCTTTGATAATGTGCTCATATTTTTCCATCATTTTGTCACTCTCTGTTTTTAAACATGTTTCTGGGTGGTATTCCACATTCCTACTAGAATCAGGAAGAGTTATGTGCTTCTTTGTATTCAGATTTTATGCTAATTATATGCCCAGATTTTTGTCTGGATGTATCTACTTTTCTTAGGACTTTGTTTCTATTTTCAATGTCTGTAGGTTGAGAGGTATGCATAGAAATTAATCTTTGAGATGTCATAGCTTTCAAACTTACATCTCCAAAATGTGGAACATTACCTCTCATCCTGTGAAACATACAGGCAAAACCAGATATATTGGTCCATAATAAGAAGACAAAAGTAGCATTGATCATTGAAATCACTACACCTAGTGACTACAGTGTCTTGCGTACAGAGAGACATAAAGTCATAAAATATCAAGATTTGCAGGCAGAAATGAGAGCAATGTGGAAGAAAGATACCCAGACAGTTCCAATAGTAGTAGGAGCAACGGGTTTTATAAAAAAGAATCTACAATCATATTTAGATATGTTACCATTGCATGTAACTCCATACGAATTGCAGAAGGAGTCATACTGGGCACATTGCAGGTGCTGCGAAGAGAACCTTTGCTGACATCAAGAACACTGCATCAATGGGCCCAGACAATATCCCAGGATGCCTTCTAAATAGCATGAAACATGACATATCAGGGCCTCTGGAATTACTATTTAACTGTAGCCTCCAGACAGGCTTCATGCCTCATGAATGGAGAAAGGCAACAGTCATCCCTTTGCACAAAGGTGGGCCATCTACAGACCCTGAAAACTATAGACCTATAAGTCTCACTAGTCTTATATATAAAGCCATGGATATAATTATCATGGAGATGATCAACAGAGTTACCTGGGAAAGCTCTGTTGAGTGAAAGCTGGATGTAAAATCAACCTGTCAAACATGAACTAAGAATTGCTACACTTAATGTAGGTTCACTATTGGGATGCAGCTTGGAAGTGAATTGCATGATGATATAGAGGAAGCTGGACATCTTATGTATCCAAGAGATAAGATGGAAGGGCAGTGCAGTAAAGCCACTTGGCTTGGGATCCAGAGTCTACTATTCAGGAGGGGGACAGGGTAGAAATGGTGTGGGAATTGTGGTGAGAGATAGGCTTCAGAAGGCAGTGAAAGATATCATTAGAATTAGTGACAGACTCATGGCAGTCAGACTCCTGTGTAATGATAGGGCAGTATTCATAATCTCAGCATATGCCCCACAGCAGGGTTGTGATAGTGAGGAAAAGAGTGCATTCAGACAGCAGTTGCAGGACCTACTAGATAAAGCAGGACAACATGAATTGGTGTTGATAATGGGTGATTTGAATGCACATGTCGGGACAGACAAAACAGGATACGAGGACTGTCTGGATCCACATGGGTGAGGCAACAGGAATAAAGAAGGAGAGGCCATTCTAGACTTCTGTCTAGCAAATGGCTTGATAGTAGCCAACACATGGTTCGGAAAGAGAGACAGTCACAAGATCACATACAAGAGTGGCCAACATGCAACTCAGGTAGACTTCCTTCTAATGAGTAAAAGGCACTGGGGAAGAATTAATGATTGCAAAATCATCCACAGTGAAACATTCAGCCCAAAGCATAAACCACTAGTTGCCACAATCAGCTGCAAGCAGTGGTCTGAGAAGGCTCTAAGGTCAACAGAGACCAGGCTGATGACCTGGAAGTTGACTGGAGAGAAAATACAACCATTCAATGAATTACTCAGGGCTCTAACACCCCAAGAAGAGGAGGAAATAGGTGGAGTTGAAGAAGAATGGCAGCACCTCAAAATAGCATGTGTGAGAACTACAGAACAGATATGTGGCCGAGACAAGTATGGAAATAAGGTACATAAGAAAAGCTGGTGGTGGAATGTAGAAGTCCAGGAAGTCATCAAAAAAAAGAAAGAGTGCAGGAAAAAGTGGGAGATAGAAAAGACTAAGCAGGCTAAGAAGGACTACTGGTTGGCTAACAAAGAAGCTAAGAAAGGAGTTGCAATAGCAAAGAATAGGGCATCAGAGGCACTCTACCAACTTTTGGAACATGACTCATTAGGTGGCACAAAGAAACAATATCAGGTTACAAGGCAAAGACAGAAAGATAAAGAAGATAGTCAGGCACCCTTCATAAGGGATGCCAGCAACAACCTGCTCACCAGTCCACAGGACATCAAAGGCAGATGGAAGGAGTATTTTCAGCAGCTTCTGAAAGAAGAAAACCTCACAAAAGCTGTACTGCCCCAGAAACAGCCTACAATTAGAGAAGAAGAAGAGCCCACCTTAGAAGAAGTAAGAACAGCACTAAGGAAGATGAAGTCAGGGAAAGCAGCAGGCTCAGATGAGGTGACAGCAGATATGATAAAGATGCTGGGTGAGATAGGAGAGAAGTGGCTCCTGAGGGTACTCATAGCAGTGTGGAGAGAAAGGCGTATCCCAGATGACTGGAGAATAAGCATACTTGTGCCAGTGTACAAGAACAAAGGGGACATCCACAACTGTGAGCAGTACAGAGGGATCAAACTCCAATCACACTGCATGAAAGTTCTAGAGAGGATGATTGATAAACAGATACGGAGAGTAGTAGAATGTAAGATGGGAGATGAACAGTTCGGATTCAGATCAGGATGCAGCACAACTGACCCGATGTTTGCAGTGAGACAGATAGTTGAGAAGAAGCTAGAGATGAGGAGAGAGTCCAACTGGGCATTCCTAGACTTGGAGAAAGCATATGACAAGGTCCCAAGAAAGCTGATCTGGGCAGGACTGCAGTGGTTTAAAGTCCCAGAAAGATTGGTAGAATTAGAGCAGGCTATGCACAAGGACCCAATGACTCAAGTATGAACAGTGTTCGGCCTCACAGAGGGGTTCCCAGTGGGAGTGGATGTACACCAGGGTTCAGTTCTCAGCCCACTACTCTTCATACTGGTGAGAAACTACATTAGCAAACAGGTTGGAGGGGACAGATCAACAAAGTTGCTGTATGCAGATGATGTGGCATTACAGGCAGACTCTGAGCTAGTACTCCAGCAAAGTATAGAGCAATGGAATGCAGACCTGAAGGCACATGGGATGAAACTAAGCACAGATAAGACAGAGGTAATGGCAACAAACTGGGGAAATCAGAAGAAGCTGAAAACTGAGATAGAACTTCAAGAATCTGGGAGGGGTGGTTGAGGAGAAGGAAAGTCTGAATGAAGAGGTCAAAGGTAGAATCAGGGGGGCTGCAGCCAACTGGTATAGAGTGTCAGGTGTAGTGTATGACAAAAGAATGCTGAAGAAGCTGAAAAGTAAGGTGTTCAAGACAGTGGCGTGACCACTAGTACTGTATGGTACAGACACCTGGGCACTAAAGGCAGAGCAGATGAAGAAGCTAGAGGTGATGGAAATGAAGTGCTTGAGAGTGGTGGGAGGATGCACTCTGTGGGACAGATGAAGAAATAAGAACATAAGAGCAGAAGCCAAAGTAGCTGCAATGGCAGAAAAGATCAAAGATAACAGATTACGGTGGTTTGGACACATGCAGAAAAGCAGAAGACAATCTGGTGAAGATGATTTGGGACAGACAGGAAGAAGGTAAGAGGAAACAAGGACATTCAGCAAAGAGGTGGATGGATTGTGTGAAAGAAGGTCTGCAACAGTCAGGCATGAGTGTCAAAGAAGGCAGGAGTGTGGCATTGAATTGAGATAGATGGCGACACTTAACACGATTCCCCGACACCATGTAGAAAATAGGAAAAAGGGGGCTGATGATGATGATGATAATCAACAGAGATATAGTAAAGCTCCAGACACTGGACCCATCCCAATTTGGTTTCATCAAGGGCAGATCATGCCTACTCAACCTGGTGAACTTCTTTGAGAAGGTCACCAAAGCAATGGATGAGGACAAAATCATTCACACTGCCTACCTTGACTTGGCCAACGCATTTGACACAATACCCCACTTGTGCATTGCTGACAAACTCAAGATGTTAGGTACAAACCCGTATGTCACCTGGTGGATTGCCAAATGGCTCACAGACAGGACCCAGAAAGTTAGAACTGGGGAGTCCACCTCTACAAAGAGGCTAGTTACAAGTGGAGTCCCTCAGGGATCTGTCCTTGGACCATTCCTTTTTGGAATTTACTTCTCAGATGTTAAGGCTAATGCCAGTGGTCTCTGGCTGACTAAATTTGCAGATGATTGCAAATTAGGAGTAGTTATTGAATTTCACACCGACACAAATATTCTCTAGGAGGGGCCGAGACAGACAAACAACTGGTGTCAGAGCCATGGACTAAAACTAAATGGCAAGAAATGCATAATACTATCCTTTGGAAAGTCATCCATCCCTGGTAACTATCATATTGATGACACACCCCTTAGAGCTGCTAGCCTTTGGCCATCATGTGTCTACAGTGGTGAGAAATCATTCTATGTTGCGCAACTTATAAACAAAGGTATGGCATCCAAGTCCAAGGAGGTCATCGCTCCACTGTATTCAGTATTCATCAGACCTATCATTGAATACAATGCCCCCTTTGATATCTACGTGCAGACCTCCTCAAGGCCCTATCCCTGTATTCTGTCTCCTATAGGCTTTTGAGGGGGGAGATCTATGCCTGGCATATAGGGCATTGTCAGACCCCACTCTGATGGACCTCCTGTATATCTACAATACAAACAGCACCAGAATTACCCATTCTAAAGACTTAAACCTTGCCTGTGATATAAAAAGCCCCTGCTGGAGAGGTAGGTATGTATCCTAGAAACTACCCCGTCTAGGGAACAGGCGCCCCATCCATGTTAAGCAGAGGTCCTCCCTAGCCCAATTCAAGTGCAACTTGGACAATTGGATGGAAAACTGGAAATTAATTCCTGGTTTGGCACCTATGTCTCTAATGGACACAGGTAATCTGTAAATGGTTCATCTCCCAGGCCCATGCTTACACTTATCAAGGGTTTCAGAACTTGTAAGAAATTTGGGATGCATGGCTAGGCTTTAAAAGGCCCTTGTGGTCATTACCTAGTAAACACCTATGAACCTATGAATCAAAAACTGAAAACACTAATTTCATGAACTTTAACTGTACTTTGACTTAGGAATGGGGTCCATTCCTGTCATGGTATTAGAAACCCAAAAGATTTGGAGAAATTAAAAACGAGCAAAACATGGAACACTTACTAACAGCTTGTTAACAACTTCAACTAGGGACATCAAAGGATAGCTAAAATGTACTCCGTTATACTTATAAAAAGTTCTTTTGATGAATTATTATGATTTAGGGTTCACAAACCCAGATACCTGCTGGCCAATTACTTTTTTCCTGGACAATAGCTAAATCCTGGAGCAGCCTTCCCCTAACCATTCGTTCTACCCAAAGCATTGCTTCCTTCAAAACAGCTCTTCACAATCACCTCCACTCTACTTGGATCTGTAATTGTACTCAGCCTTCTCCTATAACCTATTTCCCCACTTCCCTCCTAACACTCACCCTATGTCTCACTTTAACTATATGTCCTCACTCCATGCTCTCTCTTTCTTTACCCTTTTCTATTAGCAACCCTTTCATCAGTCCTATATCTATAGGACTCACTCTCTGTCATCTTGCCATACCTACCATTACATTATCAATATGTCCTTTTACAGTACACTTCACCCATAAGGAGTGCTCTAATAGTCTGTCATCATATATGATGCCTACAACCTCCAGTACAACAGGATTGCAATGCATTTGATATAATGTCTACCTATTCTACTATGTCAACTGTAATATGTTTTCCAGGTTTTAATACAATGTAACTATTTTACTTTGTCAACTGTGCTCAAATTTATTTGTATCAAGTTTATCCTGTTCACTGTTTCTATCAAATTGTCCTACTTTGAAATTATTGTATCCTTTGTATTGTTTTATATTCTAATTGTGTCTCTTGCGGAGCTTTTCTCCCCGGGCCTCCACTGAAAATGGGCTGTGTCTGGCCCATGGACTATCCTGGTAAACAAATGCCAATAAATAAATAAATAAATAAATAAATAAATAAATAAATAAACAAACAAACAATCTTAGCACTGAAATATGAGACAGACCTTTTGAAAGTGCAATTGCAGGGAACATGGACTTAATGTCCCTCATAATAAGATACACTTGAGAGATATGTGAGACACAAACTAGTGTGTCACAGAGTTATTCAATAGTCCAGATTGACTTATGTTGTGCTAATTGGCTGAAAGTATTGGATGTGAGCTGCTCATAGGTTAGGCTGAAAGTCATGCACCAGGAATTTAAAAAATTATTTTATATGTATATAGCTATCTATCTATATATCTATATATATATATATATATATATATATATATATATATATATATTCTTCTTCTTCTTTTGGCTTTTCCCGGTTAGGGGTCACCACAGTGGATCACCTGTCCGCTCATGATTGGCAGTGGAGTTTTACAGTGTCGAGTTGCCAGCCCGGTGCCCGACCTCCCACAGAAGGCACACACATGCACCCACTCATGCCTAGGGCCAATTTAGAGTGTCCAATCCACCTACAGCATGTCTTTGGGATGTGGGAGGAAACCAGAGCACCTGGAGGAAACCCATGCGACCACAGGGAGGACATGCAGACTCCACACAGAAGGCACCCCAGCTGAGAATCAAACTGGAGAACCTCTTGCTGTGAGGCGGCAACGATATATATATATATATATATATATATATATATATATATATATATATATATATACACACACACACACACACACACACACACACACACACACACACACACACACACACACACACATATGTATAAGCTTCCCTCAATACTGACAACCATTGGTAGATTGTTGTCATAAATTCTGTGGAAGAATTTTGGATAATATTTTTAAGGAAAGATTCTTTTAGGTCCATATTGCTTAATTGCAGCCCATCTAACCACCACACAGTTTACTGCCTATGGCTGTCTGCTTTCCTGCTTTACCTTTACTCTCTTCACTTTCCAAATTTCACTGCTGCTGATAGAGATATTGCACTATCGGGCAACACTTAGGTGGGATTTGATAAAGCAACACCCATATTTTAAGTTGTTTAGTGCTTTTTTGCTCAGATGTGAGCTGTGCTTAAGAAACATAGATGCATACAAAGGATGTATTCTTAACAGAAATCATTGACTTATGGTATAAAAACTGATCTCTGTCCACAGTTTTAATAACAGTAGAGAGCATATCATCTGGTATACAATGCTTTGTACACGAGGGCTGATTTTAATAGTCAGTTTCTGCATTTGCTTTTGCCATCAGTTGAACAGAAATTTTTTACCTGATATTATTTACAGGGGTAAATACATTTTACCACTATTATCATGCAGTACTTTATATACCGAAGGCTACTGTTCTAACCATTTTAGACATAGATAAACCAACAATGCAAAGTATGTCTGTATCCTGCATCCCTCTTAGATGCAGATTATTAACCAGCTAAATACAAAATGAACAGACTATGCTGAGATATACATAACGTTTATGCGTGTGTTTAGACATGAATCCCATATTAAATACTGCAGCTGATGATAATGGAACTGAGGATATATAGCCATTTATACCACAGATTGGCAACCAAATTAGAAAATGGACCTGACATGTTGAGGTCTACTGTACCGCCATTAACTTTTGTTTGCATTCCAGTATTTAAAATACAGCAACTGCACTTTGTATGCCAAATAAACAAAGCTTGCCATTATAAATGGAGTAAATAATAATGAAAAATATTCTAGCTAATCATTCTCCACTTCTGTTTCATCAAAAACATGGGTGCATGCTGTAGACTTGACAAATGCAATGTTTCATTAGTTTAATGTAATGTTCATTTAATGTAACATGTTTCCATTAGTTTAAGTTACAAGCAATACACAGAATAAGACTGCTATTTCTGAATTCAAATGTGCATTACTCATTAGTTAGCTAATTAGATATTGTGGGAAGGGCTGGGGATAGAGTCATGTGACTCTAGTATCAGTAAAATGGGGGCAGTTAAGTGGGCAATGGTGAAAGAGGCAGGAAGCCAGATGTGATTGGTGAAATATGTAGTGGTTATATATGCTCAAATTAAGAAGGCTAGACCATTTCCTTTATAAATAGTTTTTCACTTGACAATACCATCTATATAGTTGAGTCATTGCTTTAGTGAAACATTTTATGTTCTTTTGAGCAACTGTAGTTTCCAACATATTATTGGTGCCAATACAGTATACATTCACCAGTTTCTCCTGCTATTATGTCTTTGGGCTTCAAGCTTTCCTGTGTCAATGGAGATTTCTTACAGTTTAAGTAACCACATAACATATACCAGTGAAGCTGGTATCAGGGTAAAAACTAATAAAAGATGATGATCAGTTAAAGCTTTTTGTTAAGTTTTGAAAAGGATAAGAGAACAATTTCATTTTTTTTCCAATTTTCTTGAGGAAGGACGAATTACAACATAAGAAGCAGAGAAGCAAAGAAAATGTGTGTGTGTGTGTGTGTGGGGGGGGGGGCAGTATACAAGAAAGCACACCAAATACAAAAGTATTACTAAAGTAAAAAACCTATAGCAGAAAAAAATGTCTATAATCTAACTTTTCAATGCTTCAGATTGATTGTGATACAAACAATATGAGGCCACAGTGCATGAGAAGGGGAAAGCCAGGATTAGCAATTGTGCCACTGCCCTTAACTTAATAAGTGATGAAAGACTAAAGGCACAGCTTTGCACATGGCAGGAGATTACATTTATGCAATGTACATGACTAACTGAATGTGTCCAACTGACACATTCAAAGATGCGAAAAATACTATAGACAAAAGATAAGAATGTAGTCTTTGAAATATATAAATTTAAAAATGTAGGCTGAATGAGTGCATGCACACTGGCATGAGCCTGCTCACTGAATGAGCGTATGCACATTGACATGAGCCAGCTCTCTGAAGGAGTGTATGAACACTGACATGAGCCTGCTAAGTGAATGACTGTATGCATGCTGACATGAGTGCATGCATATTGACATGAGACTTCTCACTGAATGATTGTGTACATATTGATATGAGCCTTCTCACTGAATGGGTGTATGCCCACTGACATGAGCCCACTGACTGAATGAGTGTATGCAGACTGACATGAGCCTGCTCACTGAATGGATGCATGCACATTGACATGAGGCAGCACACTGAAGGACTGTGTGAACACTGACATGAGCCTGCTAAGAGAATGACTGTATGCACACTGACATGAGTGCATGCACATTGACATGAGCCTTCTCATTGAATGATTGTATACATATTGACATGAGCCTTCTCACTGAATGGGTGTATGCCCACTGACATGAGCCTGCTCACTGAATGAGTGTATGCACAATGACCTGAACCTGCTCACTGAATGGGTGTATGCACAGTGACATGAGCCAGCTCACTGAAGGAGTGTATGAACCCTGACATGAGCCTGCTAAGTGAATGAATGTATGCACACTGACATGAGTGCATGCACATTGACACGAGCCTTCTCACCAAATGATTGCATACATATTGAACGGAGCGTGCTCACTGAATGTGTGTATGCACAGTGACATGAGCCTGCTCACTGAATAAATGTATACATAATGACAGGAGTTTGCTCAACAAATGGGTGTATGCACACTGAAATGAGCATACTGACTGAATGAGGGTATGCACACTGACACTGGCCTTCTCACCTAAAGAGTGTATGCATACTGACATGAACCTGCTGAGTGAATGACCGTATGCACACTGACATGAGTGCATGCACATTGACATGAGCCAGCTCACTGAAGGAGTGTTTGAAAACTGACATGAGCCTGCTGAGTGAATGACTGTATGTACACTGACATGAGCCTGCTGAGTGAATGACTGTATGCACACTGACATGAGCCTGCTGAGTGAATGACTGTATGCACACTGACATGAGTGCATGCACATTGACATGAGCCTTCTCACCGAATGATTGTATACATATTGACATGAGCATGCTCACTGAATGGGTGTATGCCTACTGACATGAGCCCACTGACTGAATGAGTATATGCAGACTGACATGAGCCTGCTCACTGAATGAGTATATGCAGACTGACATGAGCCCGCTCACTGAATGGGTGTATGCACAGTGACATGAGCCAGCTCACTGAAGGAGTGTATGAACACTGACATGAGCCTGCTGAGTGAATGACTGTATGCACACTGACATGAGTGCATACACATTGACATGAGCCTTCTCATCATATGATTGTATACATATTGACATGAGCCTGCTCACTGAATAAATGTATACATAATGACAGGAGCTTGTTCAACAAATGAGTGTATGCACACTGAAATGAGCATACTGACTGAATGAGGGTATGCATACTGACATTGACCTTCTCACCTAAAGAGTGTATGCATACTGACATGAACCTGCTGAGTGAATGACTGTATGCACACTGACATGAGTGCATGCACATTGACATGAGCCAGCTCACTGAAGGAGTGTATGCATACTGACATGAACCTGCTGATGGAATGAGGGTATGTACACTGACATGAGCTTGGGCACTGAATGGGTATTTGCACACTGACATTAGTCTGCTCATTGAATGAGTGTATGCACACTGACGTCAGTTTGCTCTCTGACTGAATGTATGCACAATGATATGGGCCTGCGCACTAACTGGGCGGATGCACACTGACTTGAGAATGCTCAATTAATGAGTGTATGCACACTGATATGAACTGGCTGATTGAATGAGTGCATTCACAGTGACATACGCCTGCTGAAAAAAAAATAGTATTGCTTAACCATTGCATGTGGTCCCCATATCCACAAGATCCTTGGTGATCATATGGAGGAGCCATCAAAACCCACATATATAGTAACCCCCTCCTTTATCTAAATGCAATGAAACTCCCACCATCTCCATAAACCTGACGTCTCTACAGAAAATATGAAGCAGGTGATAAGCAGCACTATGACTATCAATACTGAATGAGGGTATCACACTGATATGAGCCTGCTGACCAAATGAGTGTATGTACACTGACATGAGTCTGCTCACTGAATGAGTGCATGCACACTGACATGTGCCTGTTAACTGAATGAGTGCATGCACACTGACATGTGCCTGTTCACTGAATGAGTGCATGCACACTGACATGTGCCTGTTCACTGAATGAGTGCATGCACACTGACATGTGCCTGTTCACTGAATTAATGTACGGACATTGATATGAGTCAGTTCACTGAAGCAGTGTATGTCCACTGACATGAGCCTGCTCACTGAATGAGTATATGCACACTGACATGTGCCTGTTCATTGAATGAGTGCATGCACACTGACATGTGCCTGTTCACTGAATGAGTGCATGCACACTGACATGATCCTATTCACTGAATTAATATATGGACATTGATATGAGTCAGCTCACTGAAACAGTGTATGTGCACTGACATGACCCTGCTGGCTGAATGAGTGTATGCACACTGACAGGAGTCTGCTCATCTAAGGAGTGTATGCACACTGACACGAGCCTTCTCACTGAATGGGTGTATTCACACTGAAGTGACCCTTCTCACTGAAAGGGTGATGCATACTGACATAAGCATGCTCATGTAATGACTTCAGGCACGCTTGCATATGTCCACTGACTGAATGAGTGTATTACTTCAAACCACATCAAAAAAGCAACAAGGAAATCCACTGGCAGGACATACAATTCTTTTATTACATCCATTCTGGTACCTCGGCTTCTCGCCTTCTGTAGGAACACTTTTAAACTCCAAATGTATCCCTTATATGCCAATCCTTACCAACAATAATTCAATTAAAATTCACCAATCAAATAATTACTTCATTAATTACCTAATTAATTAGATACCTTACTACAAAGCCAGTTTTTAAAGTACAAACTATGGCAGGCATTGTAATTTAAAAGAATTGTTGAATAGGAGAGGTTTAAAATCAAGACGTTCTGATACCACAGGTAAAATAGTGGGATCTCACTGCTGTGGAGTATGCTCACTATGTCACGGGGTTAAAATGTAGGTGGTACAAAGATTAATGGCAGATTATATAGGGCCAATGAGTGTTATAACTGTGTCAGCTGTGGAGTGATTTACATCATAGGATGTGACTGTGATACCACCTCCTGGTATATTGGTCAAACCACGTGGAAGGTTAAAGTATGCATCATGGAGCGTTTGGGGGATGTGAGAAGGCAAAAACCTGAATGTCCAGTTGCCATGCATTTCTTGTCAAAACATCAAGGGTGGATAATAATTTATTTTTCAGCATTTTGGCACGTCCAACATCCATAGGTGGTAATTTCAAACAGCAATTAAACAGACTGGAGAGTCGTATGATTATTAATTTTCACACTTTATATCCCCAGGGAATGAATTTGGAAAAAAATTGAATATTTAATATAACATAGTAGTACATATGAATATTCACAAAAGTCAGAAAATCAAACTCAAAAGAATGCATAAAATTTCATAACATTTTGGTCTATATTTTACTGCATTTTATTATATGTTAAAATTGTATATCTAAAGGAAGGAATAAATATAGACTTTTGTTATTTATAAGGTTAATTATCAATTTTATATTGTGTAGGCATTTAATATGTGATATATGATGTATTTACACTGGATGCATTTAATGTTGAGTGTATTTAATATATTTATAAGGAAAAAACTATTTGTAAAATTATAGTATTACAGTTGTATGCATATTAATTGTTAGCTTTCAATGAATTAAATTGCATTTTATAGGGGCAATGTTTGTGAGTTTAAAAAGCACTTTTTTCATTCTGTTTGCACTTTAAAAACTGGCTTTGTAGTAAGGTATCTAATTAATGATGTAATTAATGTAGTAATTATTTGACTGGGAAATTTTAATTGAATTATTGGTGGTAAGGATTGGTATATAAGGGACACATTTGGAGTTTAAAAATGTTCCAACAGAAGGCGAGAAGCCGAGGTACCAGAATGGATGTAATAAAAGAACTGTATGTCCTGCCAGTGGATTTCCTTGCCGCTTTTTTGGTATGGTTTGAAGTTTTGCCATTCTTTATGTTTTTGTGAATGAGTGTATTACACTGACATGAGCCTGCTGAGTGAATGAGTTTATGCACACTGACGGGAACCTTCTCACTGAATGGGCATATGCATACTGACATATGTCTACTGACTGGATGAGTGTATCACACTGATATAAGTCTGTTCACTGAATGAGTGTATGCACACTGACATGACCCTTCTCACTTAACAGCAAGCCGTAATGCTGTGGTGATGGGTGTGATGGTTAGCATCTGCTTTCTGAAAAATGGGTCATGTTTAGAAGTTTCTGGGGTATTTTTTGGTGTCTTGTATAGGGTTAGACTGTAAATAGCAAGAATTTTGTTAGACTTGCTATTCAGCTACCATGATCTCTTTGGGACAATTGCATACCATGCTGGATAACCTCTTTCTTAATAAATTACTATTTTACACAAATAATTACATTTGTATCCATTAATGCAAACAAGCATCAACACTAATTATCAATCCCATGCATTTAAGCATGCAAGCATCAAATCAGATTTTCATAAGAGCATCAATGATTGCAAAGGCACACCCGATATAAACATACTTTTGAAATCATTGATTCCAAATGGGTTGGGCCTTGCCAAAATCACCATGCAACTGGGACTTCATGCAGCAACCCATTACTTATATATACTGACTCCACTATGACAAATAATACTAGAGTCAACAAAAAATACTTATTGTTGAAGCACTCGACTGCCTCTGCTTCTCATGGATATTGACCCCTAATCAACTTGTCAACAAACTGCTTCTTTATTGAAGTGAACTGCAACTATGTATGTATGCTATGTAGTTATACATATACAGGTATACAATTAGGCATGATAGTGTATGCATGGTACGGATATTACTATATGCCCAAAGGTGTTGTGAGGTCTGATTCCAGAGGGTGAGTAAATTACAGTCTCTTGGCATGTTGTATTGTCTGTAATATGCACACCCTGTTGCATATAGGAATCTGTCTTTCATCCAGTTTCAATTTTATATTTAATAGTTTATTTATGACAATTATACACAGTTTGTAGACTGGCACTAACAAAGCAAAGTCTTCATATAAGGCTGTGGTATATTTTGGTGGAAAATATTTCCTATATCCATTTTAATTAATTGATTGCTGTGCAAGGTTATAACTTTTTGGTATGAAGTATTTACTGTAGTCTTTTTAGGGACCCTTCTGTTAAATTCTTGTATGCTACTGCACAGGCCAATTTCTGAACAGGTGCTGGCACTACAGAACATATCAGTTGAATTTTGGCAGGTGAATGAGTCTAGAAGAGGAGACTTGCATATCAGTAGCACAGTGCTTTACAAACAAGTAAACACTTTGCAGGTAACAACACCTCAAAAATATTTACAACAGCATTGGTTCTGGTGGCGAATCCAAGAACTAAAAGAGACATCTATGCAAGCAGTAATGCCTAAGTTTTAAGTTGGATTAATTGATGATATACTTGTTTCATCCTAGAAATATTGACAAGGATAGTTTAGTCATTTTGATGGCATCTCCAAATAAGTGAAAACCATGTACGTAATGCTCCTCTACTCCCATACATTTTCTTAAGTTGGTTTAGTTGATAATACACTTGTTGCCTTTCTTGAATTGAGTTTCTATAATTACCTGTATGTGTCTTATTTAAATTTCAGTTCTGGTCATGCAGTGTTTTACCTCTGTGTATTGCATCTTCAAATTTACATTTTTGGTCAGTGTCTGGTAGTCTTTCTACTGTGTGTGTGTGTCTGTGTGTGTGTGTGTGTGTGTGTGTGTGTGTGTGTGTGTGTGTGTGTGTGTGTGTGTGCATGTGCAAAGAATATACAATTTGACTCCTTTGTTAGAGTGGTAAATTTCTATTGCTCTGAGGGCTGTTCTTCCCTCATAGCATCCACTTCCTGTCTCCTGCTGCTCTGCTTCATTTTCTGTTGTTGGGTTTAAGCTTTCACTTTCAACAAGAGGTTATTTTGTTATCTGTTTGGGTGGATTTCAGTGTTCCTGATCAGGCAATGTAGTTAAATTTGAGTTCTTAGTCCTTTTATTGCCGTAAAATGTGTTTAATTTGTGTTACAATCTTGACTACTGTTTTGTTCTATTTTGTTTTTTAAATGCAGACTTAATGATGTATTTGAGTTAAGGTATGTGTTTCTTGTGCTTGGTGTTTTTTTTAATTCAATTTACTTGTTTTTTTTTTCTTGAGTATATATATATATATATATATATATATATATATATGTATATATATATATATATATATATATATATATATATATATATATATATAGATAGATATAGATAGTCAATAGTTTTTCCCTACTAAATGACTTTTTAGGGTGGTATCATTTTCTTGGATTTTAAAGTCTATGAGCAAGTAGGGATTTGTAACTAAATGTGAAGTCTATGAGGGCTTGCACTACCTTTTCTCCTCTGCATGCAATAGATTTGATGTACGGGTAGCTAACAATCTGACTGGTCAGTTTTCCTTGTTCATTTTATAAATCCACACACACACGTAAATGTATACCTGACTGTTAGGTGAAGCTTTTCCACTTGTATCACCTTACTCATGCATGCTAACTTTAAGCTTAAACCTGTCTGTACCCATAACGAACCCTAACCCATAACTTGGATTTTTAATAAATCATTACAGCTTTGTGAAGTTCTGTTATGTTTCAAACAAGCCACAATCATTCCAGTGCCTAAAAATCCACTGTAACAGGTCTGAATGACTACAGGCCTGCTGCTTTGACATCAGTGGTCACGAAGTCTTTTGAGAGGCTGATACTAACTCACTTGAAGGATATTACAACTCCCCTCATTGGACCCCCTTCAGTTTGCTTATCGAGAGAACCTGTCAGTGGGTGATACAGTTAATATGGGCCTGCACTATATCTTGCAACATCTTGACAACCCAGGGACATATGCAAGGATTATGTTTGTGGACTTCAGTTCTGCATTTAATACAATAATTCTGGAACTTCTTCACTTGAAACTCTCCCAGATTTCTGTTCCTGTTTTCACCTGTCAATGGATCACCAATTTAATAACCAATATGAAACAACAGGTAAAACTAGGGGAATTTACATCAAGCTATCGCACAATCAATACAGGTGCCCCCCAGGATGTGAGCTCTCTCCACTGCTATTCTCCCTCTTCATTAATGACTGCACCTCTAAGGACCCCTCTGCCAAACTTATTAAATATGCAGATGATACAACTATCATCGGGATCATCAGGAATGGTGATGAGTCTGCATACAGATAGGAGGATGAGCAGCTGGCCCTTTGGTGTAGTCAGAATACTCTGGAACTGAACACTCTTAAAACTGTGGTGGTGACAGTGGACTTTTGGAGTTGTACTACAATATTATCCTTCCTCTTTATATTTAATACTGTTGTCAATTCAATCATCAATTGTGGAATCCTTCATGTTTTTGGGATTTATAATCTCCCTGGACTTGAAGTGGGAGACCAATGTAGGGCCCATTGTAAAAAAGGCACAACAGCGAATGTACTTTCTGCGACAGCTGAGGAAGTTCAACCTCCTACAAGAACTGTTGATTCAGTTCTATACAGCATTCATTGAGTCTGTTCTCAGCTCATCCATAACAGTGTGGTTTGGATCTCTGTCTAATCATGACAAAAATAGGTTACATTGAATAGTCAGGTCCGCCGAAAATATCATTGGTACTAGCTTGCCCTCCCCACAGGACCTGTACTATTCCAGAGTCATGAAAAGGGCAGGGAAAATCATCACCAACCCTTCACATCCAGGCCACCATCTTTTTGAACTATTACCATCAGGCAAACATTATAGATTAATACGCACCAAAACAAGCAGATATAAAAAGATCAAGTTCATAAACAGTTAACTTAGCTTATTAGGTTGGGGTATTCTTTTTCCCAAGCCTCCGAGGATTCTGCAGTATTGTTTACATATTGTTAATGCTTGTTTCTTTCAGAATTTATTTCAGTATTTCTTACACTGAGTTGCACTTTGCACCTTGTATATATATGTATATGTATATTTACTTTTTTGTCTTGATCTTAATAGTTGCATGTATGTCGTTTGTTTTGTTCTTAATAGTTGTATGTATGTCATTTATGTAATTCATACTTGGAGAGTCATTGAAATTGGAATCAAATTCCTTGTATGCGTGCATACTTGGCAAAGAAATGTGATTCTGATTCTGATAACACCAACTCTATACATTACTTTATGAAAAACCCTTACCCTAATAGTACCACCAAACAAGATACACACATACATTTAATACACCACCATATACACAACACTAAATCTATCCAATTTTTAAAGTCCTTAATCTAACCCTAACCTGTAAACAACTTACACATTCCCAGTAATAATGCTGAAAGGTTCAGCATTAACACACTCTGATTTACTGTGACCCCAAGCATACTCCCAACTGAAAACAAACACTCAGGGTTCCTCTTTTGTTAACTCCTGCACTCATACCTCTCAATTGGCCAGATTTTCACAGAATGTTCAGATTTTTGTCTCATATTTTTTATCTGTTCCTCATAAAATTTGTGGTTTTCTAGCAAATCAGTGAGGATTGACCAACTAAATAATGACAGATATTTGAATTTCAGACTTCAAATCATTCAGAAAATGCATACTAACACAAAACCTTTTATTTTAACAACGTTCTAAGTTTATAAGATCAATATTTAAAATCTGTCCCTATTTTTGGTCCCCCCCATTCTTTTTGGCTTTGTCCAGATTTCTTGTGCTAAGAAGATGAAAGATATGCTTGCACTCAATAAACTACCTTTGACAAATTCATACAGCAGAAACTGTTGAAAAGGTAACTTTATGACAGAGTTAACTGTGCCCACATATATCTATATCTATATCTATATCTATCTATATCTATATCTATATCTATATCTATATCTATATCTATATCTATATCTTCTTTCGGCTGCTCCCGTTAGGGGTCGCCACAGCAGATCAACTGTTTCCATTTCTTCCTGTCCTCTGCATCTTGATCTGTCACACCAACCACCTGCATGTCCTATCTCACCACATCCATAAACCTTATCTTAGGCCTCCCTCTTTTCCTGTTACCTGGCAGCTTCATCCTTAGCATATTTTTCCCAATATACTCTGCATCCCTCCTCAGCACATGTCCAGACCAATGTAATCTTGCCTCTCTGGCTTTGTCTCCAAACCTTCCAACCTGGGCTGACCCTCCAATATACTTATTCCTAATCCTGTCCATCATCATCACGCCCGTGCAAATCTTAACATCTTCATCTCTGCCATGTCAAGCTCTGACTCCTGCCTTTTTGTCAATGCCACTGTCTCCAGCCCATAATACCTAGCTGGTTTCACTACCCTCTTGTAGACCTTCCCTTTCACTCTTACTGGTACTTGTCTGTCACAAATCTCTCCTGAGACTCTTCTCCACCCACTCCATCCTGCCTGTACTCTCTTCTTCACCTCTCTTCCACACTCACCACTACTCTGAACTGTTGATCCCAAGTACATAAACTCATCCACCTTCACCACCTCTACTCTCTGCATCCTCACCATTCCTCTATCCTCCCTCTCATTCACACACATATATTCTGTCTTAGTCCTACCGACCTTCATTCCTCTTCTCTCTAGAGCATATCTCCACCTCTCCAGGGTCTCCTCCACCTGTTCCCTACTCTCACTACAGATCACAATGTCATCTGCAAACATCATAGTCCATGGGGCCTCCTGTCTGATCTCGTCTGTCAACCTGTCCATCATCACTGCAAATAAGAAAGGGCTCAGAGCTGATCCTTGATGTAATCCCACCTCCACCTTAAACGCATCCGTCACTCCCACCGCAAACCTCACCGCTGTCACACTACCCTCGTACATATCCTGTATCACTCTTACATACTTCTCTGACACTTTTGACTTCCTCATACAGTACCACAACTCCTCTCTAGGCACCCTGTGTACATCTATATATCTTTCTATATAGTAGCAGATGAGTAATTGACAGGACATTTAGTCATTAAAATTCAGATGGATAGCTGTGTTATCAACAAGTTACATATCGGCAGTAGTAGATGTCAAATGTGCAATTATTGAACAGGAAGTATGTATACCAAGCTGTGTAACAATACTGCAGGTCTTTGCAAGTTTGTATTGGAGGAAAGCAGTGGTGTAGTTTGTTGAAAATATGATATGGATGTACCTGTTTATAAGGCTTGTTCCACTAGTGCCAGCTCTCAGTATCCTTATGTGTGCTGCAGGTATTTTCCCTTTGGTGTTTTTGTAGAGGTGAGTGGACACATATGCTTTCATCTGCTCTCTGACTTGTAAATATGTGGACAGAGTAGACATTTACAGTGTGAAGAATGTCTATTGCAGAGTAAGCGGTATTCTATTTACTGTGATATACTCGTTGTTGAAGTGACTGGCATATATTTTGCCATTAGAATGGATATATATATGAAATTCTTTCTAACAATAGGTAAGACATATGTGTAGCAGACATTTGTCCAGCTTCCCTGGATTTACCTGACTTATTCTGTTTGTTACGCGTGTCTATGACACATAGATACATTTATGTACTGTTAGATCTCTGCAGTGGAGAATATTTCTAACAGGTGTCGTATGAGATATTTTATACTGTATGTTAATAAGGATGTAAACGTGTGTTAACATGGTTAGTGGCTGGTGTCCACTGTCCAGGAATACATTGGTGTAACTTGTAACAAAAATGTTACTAGAATACATGAAGCATGGTGATATGTCTGATCTTGGAGAAGGAACCAATACTAGGGTATCAGTGGCCACAGCTTTCAGTGACGTGGGAGCCTGTTATCCTACTTATACAAGCGAATGGGAGGGCTGATAGCTCTCAGTGGATACATCTTTATGTTGGAGAGGTGGTGGAAAGGGCAAAATTGTTAGTTTTGTAGACACAAAATGGTGAATAAATGCAGTCAGGGAGGGGCTGTTAGTGTCCACTGCTGATGGTGAAGGATTAAAAAATTCCTCCCATCATCATCATCTTCCATCTTTATCTGTGTGCTGTTGATACTATGTAACTTATTACTGAGGGAGCCCACCCCTTATTGAGTACAGATTATTCCTGTGAGGTCAGGGAAAGTGTACTGGATTCTCTGCCTGAGCATACAGCAGTATCAGTAACAGCTGGGCCCCCCCCCTAACTATATATACTAACTCCAGGATCACGCTACAGTGGGGAAAAGGGCATATAACGTTTACTTGCCTTACAGTACTCTACACAGTGCTATATATACTAACTGCAGTTGAGTGAAATGAGATTCAGTAAAATGAGTTTTCAGTAATTTGTGTTTTCAGCAATGTGGTCGGGGTCAAATGAAATTCAGTGAAATGAGATTCAATGAAAGAAAGCAGACCCATATATTATATACCTTAAGACATATAAAGATGCAATATTATGTGGAATTGTGTATTTAAGTTATGCAGTTCTTCTCGACTGAATGCCTTTCCAAATTTTATTATGTGCAACTTCGAGCCATCTGCAATAAGGAGTTTGCAGTTTAATTTTCCCACAACATTCATACATGGCTGCTTGTTTCAGTTTACACATTGCATTTGGCAGAAGATACAGCATTTAGGTTTGGATACTTTTTATGGCTTGAATAAGGCTTTCTCCCAAAGAGTGTGTATGCTTACTTGCATAGTTTTTCACCAGTTGTAGATATTCCCATTGTTTAAGCACTACTACATTTTAAGATGTTTGTGTGACAGTTTACTATAGATAGTTCTGCTTGTGAAAGATTTCCTCCTTTTATTTACCCTGCATTTTGGATTGTGTCTGATTTACAGTCTAACGCAGTGACCCTCACACAAAAGTTGGTGGAAAGGTGGCAGAGATTATTACATTGCTTACTGGGACACTGCCATGTGGATTTCTCTTCTGTTTTGACTTCTATAGTATGTACCTGTGGAAATGAGAGACTGACTGTGAAGACAGGAATGAATTTTATTCCACCTTGACATCACAATTTATATAAAGAGGATAATGTACACTATATTAACGATCGGAAGAGCAGTATGACCCCATGGAATTCCTGTGACTTTTATCACTGAAGATGTCTCCATAGCATTTCCTAGTCTGTTATTTGTCTTTGAATGTGATTTTGAGGTATTCATATATTACAATAACTCATTTAGAAGTCATTTTCAACATTAGGAATGTTGGTAAGCGGCTTTTTCAGTATAGTATTTCATTCTAGTATTTCAAGTAATTAATTTCATGTTGCTGCTGTATATTTACCTGTATCTGTCTGGCTATCTACATATACATATATAATATAAGTGTCTGTGTGTGTCTATGTATGTATGTGTATCTATAGCTATCTGTCTATATAATGTATTTAAGTACACACCCCTATCCCCCTGTTGTTATATCTGAAAATCACTACTTAAATATACAGCTCAGTCGTAACTTTACTGACCTTATCTGAATACATTCTTAAGAAATTCCTGAGCACAGATCACATACAAATTCTCTGCCCTGGAGATCTAGAGGGCAATCCAAGAACATATATCAAAGCTTAGCAAGAATCACTTGCCAAAGCAAGCATCGGGTGAAACCCTTGTTTCCATGTAATAGTGTGTGTGTGTGTGTGTGTGTGTGTGTGTGTGTGTGTGTGTGTGTGTGTGTGTGTGTGTGTGTGTGTGTGTGTGTTGTTTCATATGGCATTGACGTGCTCGTGTGCATGTCTATGCTGTTGATGTATCTGTGGTGTAATATTTAGATTAGATGACATTTTTTTTCTCGAAGAAGTGGCTGTTCATTAGCCTACTCTCACTATTACAGACTACGCCCATAGTACTCCATTCTAGTATGAAAGTTACTGTGTTAATAAATTAGCTCTAATGGAGCATTTTAATATTCTAAACCAAAAACTGCATCACAGTGCAAACAACAAGTGCAGAATATCTCCTGGAAATGCCCAGGTTCTAAATATTGCCACACAAATGGACATAGAACGCAGAAGTATTAAACACACATGATTAGATATTAGCTAACATTTCAGGTCAGACTACTGTATCTGCTACACTAGTTAATTACTTTAGTATCCACCTACCAACATTCATCAACTGTGAGCATTGTTCTCCACCCAAAAGAAGCACAATTAGAAAAAGAAACCAAAGATTCTACCAAATGGGGCTATTTTTAAGGGACTAAACTTCACAAGATGAAATATACCAGTACTTCAACATTCAAAAAACAAGTCATAGAGTTTTTCAAGAATCTTAATCAGTTTGCTGTGAAAATATGTATCTATCAGAGATGTAATGGCCAAAGTATAGTCTGTAGAATGGCTCCATCTGTGCAGCTGGCATATTATATATGAAAAACATGTATCTATCAGAGATGTAATGGCCAAAGCATAGTCTGTAGAATGGATCCATCTGTGCAGCTGGCATATTATATACGAGAAATATGTATCTATCAGAGATGTAATGGCCAAAGTATAGTCTGTAGAATGGATCCATCTGTGCAGCTGGTATATTATATACAAGAAATATATATCTATCAGAGATGTAATGGCCAAAGTATAGTCTGTAGAATGGATCCATCTGTGCAGCTGGCATATTATATAAGAGAAATATCTATCTATCAGAGATGTAATGGCCAAAATATAGTCTGTAGAATGGATCCATCTGTGCAGCAGGCATATTATATATGAGAAATATCTATCTATCAGAGATGTAAAGGCCAAAGTATAGTCTGTAGAATGGATCTATCTGTGCAGCAGGCATATTATATATGAGAAATATCTATCTATCAGAGATGTAATGGCCAAAATATAGTCTGTAGAATGGATCCATCTGTGCAGCAGGCATATTATATATGAGAAATATCTATCTATCAGAGATGTAAAGGCCAAAGTATAGTCTGTAGAATGGATCCATCTGTGCAGCAGGCATATTATATATGAGAAATATGTATCTATCAGAGATGTAATGGCCAAAGTATTGTCTGTAGAATGGATCCATCTGTGCAGCTGGCATATTATATATGAGACATATGTATCTATCAGAGATGTAATGGCCAAAGTATTGTCTGTAGAATGGATCCATCTGTGCAGCTGGCATATTATATAAGAGAAATATCTATCTATCAGAGATGTAAAGGCCAAAGTATAGTCTGTAGAATGGATCTATCTGTGCAGCAGGCATATTATATAGGAGAAATATATATATATATATATCAGAGATGTAATGGCCAAAGTATAGTCTGTAGAATGGCTCCATCTGTGCAGCTGGCATATTATATATGAGAAACATGTATCTATCAGAGATGTAATGGCCAAAGTATTGTCTGTAGAATGGCTCCATCTGTGCAGCTGGCATATTATATAGGAGAAATATATATCTATCAGAGATGTAATGGACAAAGTATAGTCTGTAGAATGGCTCCATCTGTGCAGCTAGCATATTATATATGAGAAATATGTATCTATCAGAGATGTAATGGCCAAAGTATAGTCTGTAGAATGGCTCCATCGGTGCAGCTGGCATATTATATATGAGAAACATGTATCTATCAGAGATGTAATGGCCAAAGTATAGTCTGTAGAATGGATCCATCTGTGCAGCTGGCATATTATATATGAGAAACATGTATCTATCAGAGAAGTAATGGCCAAAGTATAGTCTTTAGAATGGCTCCATCTGTGCAGCTGGCGTATTATATATGAGAAGGAGGCAGTCTAGTTTCATTCAAAGCTGATACTGATGAGCAACAGAAAAGCACATCCTGCTGTACAAGTGCTGACAATACATATGTCTAAGTGTCAGAAGAATGCATTTCACTCTGTCAGTAATAAGCTAAAAACAATATATACATACATACAAACATTAGAAGAACCTTTACAGCTATCATGGTACAGGCTGTAATTCCAGCACCACTGACACTAATTTATATCTCATACGGGCATATACTTCTACCTGATGCTACCGGGTAATATGTGATGGACAAGTGCTATGGTCTCTTGATCCACACACTGGTGAAGGTCATGGTCTATGGTCAACTGAGCTGTATTCCTGACCATCATGTAGTACATAATGGGGTGAATAGCCTCAACAACACTGCTAGAAGTTACCATTATTACCAATTTATTCAGATGAGGTGCATTCCCTCTCTGTCAAACAAACTTTCATATCCCCAGGTAAGCTACAGTGTGCTTGCTTCTTTATAAGAAGATCTCACAACCTTTTAAAAGTAATAACTTGATGTCCACTCACCCATCTATGAAATTATGTGTCTTGGATATCAGCAGGCAGGTGGACTGTGTGCGTACTCTGAGTAGGGTATGTAGGAGTCATGCTCTGTGTCCAACACACACTGTACAGCCTCTGAATCTGCCAGCTCAACCCCATTATGATAATCAGAGGCTTCAGATCCTTCAGCATCAGACAACAACTGTTTTACGATGCTGGTGATGCATAAAGAGTAGCCTGTGAATATACCAGAGCACCAGATATCCAGTGCAAGTATGACCCATCAGCACAGCTACACATGCAACTGATATCGTTGCAATTATAAAAACATAATAGCAAGTGATAACTGAGCCATACCTTGTGCACGTGGAAGTGGATCTTGTAAAAGCTTGTATTGCATAAAATCAGACAGATAGTACAAACTTTAATATGACTTAAGAGATAAGGATGGGTTTCAGCTATTGATGCCATGATATAGGACTGCATACCTGAGGCATCTTCAGCAGAAAGTCTCTGGGGCCTGACCAGCTCTGGCCTGACATCCAGTACCACACTGTGGGACTCTGCAGAGGTGGTACTGTTTTTAAATGAGGCTAGGAACTCTTCTGTCAACATAAGGGGTGCTTCAGTAGATAGCCCACCACCTCTTGCCTTCCATTCTTGTGGTGGGGGCTCTGCTCTGTCTGTGGTTTCATAGATCATATAGGTCACCCTGCAGTGAACCATATGATAACTATGATACTGACTGCCCACAGCATGCACATTGGAGAAAATATCATGCCAGATCAACAAAGTTAAAAAGTGCAATACAATTTTCAAAAACTACTAAAACACAGTAATATAGAAGACAGAATAATAACATTTGAACAACACAGTAATATAGAAGACAGAATAATAACATTTGAGCAAGGTGTTGTAACATAGTATTGAATGAAATTAAAACATAAGTATTTTGGAGTACATAAGTATAACTTGGAGTGCAGGCATTTAAGCACTCAAGGTTTCATGAGGTGAGAGGGAGGAAGATACAGAGGAGGAGAGTAGAACAGCGCGAGGTGAATAGGTTGAGTTATGAGAGAGGAAAGAATGGAGAGGGAGTGGAAATGAAATGAAGGGACTCACGAAGTTTAGTTTTGAGAAAGAAAAAAAAAAGGAAGGCGGAGCAGAAATGATTCTTTAACAATCCTGAAGGCTACCAGATTCAGTACACTTGCAATGAACTGCTTAAGACAATTTTGTCCAATAAATTTAGAGGCACTGACAGACTTTTGTTGTTGAGCAGATGAAAATCTACCTTAGATGAATAAGTAGATGTGTAGCACTGACCTCAGATAAGCAGAAATCTAAGTCAGAAATAAAAGTGTCAGCAGCAGGAGTACAACTCAGGGTAGCAGAGTTTTCTTCCATATTATGCTAACAAGGTGCCTTGTCGTACATATATCATGTAAAAATGCCCTCTGGACATGATGATTATACTAATTAGGGTTCATCTCATTATAGTTTTTGAATCACTCGATTTGTGTAATGACAAACCTGATAAACAGTGTTGTGGTTTCTACAAGATGCTGTGCTCACTGCTGAGCACCTATGGTAACATCTGTGCACATGTGGAAATCCAATTACGTTAAGCTGGAGGGCATTGTCATCGCATAATTAGCCAAGTGAAGATGGAGGCACTGTACAACATGCATTCTCAGCAGCATACAGAGAAATGGAGGACTGCTATGCTTCACACCCTAAAGTGTTGGTAGAACCATAATAATATAGTATCTGTATTTTATTAGTTTGCTATCCCATGTTCAAGTAAGGCAACTGTTTATGACCATCATTGCAAAAAGGATGGAATACATGAGAACTGTTTTGGATGCCAGTTCTATGCCATTTTTCCTGAGATCTTTGAAGGTGAGACATCTTGGTTGGAGGAGGAGAGGGTGGTGATCCTTTCAGAGCACAGAGGTAGTGTGAGAAGGAGTCCAAGATTTTTCTGGACATTCTCCAGAAGCAGTACAAGCTGGGACTCGTGCAGGAGGGCTATATCAGATCACAGTATAAGGCTGATGCATGGAATAGTTTCGCCAAAGCTGTCAACCTTGCTACTGACATCCCACACATGGGGGGAGAGTGTCATCACCACTACAGTGACATGAGTCAATGCAAGCCTGACCTCGTTTGCCAATAGAATGACAAAGTTAAGGCACAGTCACCATCCCCATGTAAGTATAACATCTTTTGTCTAACCATATCACCTGCCACTGTGTGCAGTCATCATATTTTCATTATTCCCTTTTCATGTCTGTAGCCCCTGCAGAGATTAAACAGAATAAACAGATGCACAGGATCAGAACAGAGTGCCTTAGAGAGTACTGGGCTGAGTGTGCACATTGTTATAAAAAGTGTCTCTGTTATCACTGTAGCAGATGTAGACATTAATGTCTACAACTCGTTTATCATCTATGTCGCTGAGCAACATGTAAATGTTCTGCATGTCTCTGGGTTATTTGTATTTAAAATATAAAGGCTGAAAAATTCATGGGAATGACTAGGCTTCTAAAGGTACTCATGAATCAATAGCCTAGTAAGTACTTATGAAGCTATGAATCTATAAAATAATTATGTATCACTTTTATGCAGTAGTACCATATATGTCAGTACTGGCATAGCATGGTGGTATTAGTACAATATTAGAAATATGCTTTGGTATGCCTCCTCCTCCTCTGTAGGTGAACAAGTGGATTATCGTGTTAAGTCTATGTGCTTTGACATTTGTTAGGATGACTGTGGGTTCAAGTCCCCCCACCGCAAAGCTCTGTGTCATGAAAAAAAGTATTTGTCTTTCCAGTAGCATCAGTGCACCACTACATGGTCCATATATATAAAATTCATGAGAGTAGTTTACTTGACATTTCACAATATATATTAAAAGTATCTGTTCCTTCCCTGTTAGCTGTGATGGACATTTATAGTGTGGTTTGTATATGTATATTTCTGTTGCTGTCAAAACTCAAACTATATCACCGGCCATAAGCACTAATGTGGTGTCTTGATAAATGGTACTTGCTGTTATTATCATATTAAGTCAGACTGCATGTGAGGATGGCTTTTGGCTTAGGGGTCTCTGAAGAACAGAGGAGGGTGGGCGTTGGTTCACAGTACAGACCCAGGGTGCTGGTTGAACCAGCTATGCTTCTGATGCCAATCACATGACAAAAAAGGGCTTATAAAACAAAATCATCTTTCTGTGGCCATACATAGTGTGATAGGTCACAGAGAAAAACATCAATGCCCATACTTAACTACATGATAGTGGTACTTATTGTCCTGTGGCAAAAAATAGCCCAGTCCATGTCATGCATTAAAGATATTGCCATTGGTCACAAAAATGAGCTGAGTGCTGATGCTGGGCACCACACAAATATGAACCAAGGTAAAGCTAATGCCTTTAGTTTAATTGTTTTCATGGCTCAGTGTACTCCTGAAGTGAGGTGTACAGTGTCAGCGCACCAGGTGGATGGTTCTAATCCCCTGACAGCTATATGTTATTTTACAGTGTTTGATTTTCAGTCTACAAATGTGCAACCTTTCCCTGTTATATGTTTTACTGATACTTTTAGTCTGAGTGCATCTGTGGCATACCTTACGAAATCACGGCTATGCAGTATGTCACTAACGAAAGCTTAAACTCAATTCCCATGAGGCCTATATTTCTTTTTCCTGTTTTCAGGCTGCATATGTGCAACACTCTCCTGAAATGGGCTTCCCTGATACCTTCAGTGAAACTCCTACTATGGTTCACCTTGGTAGGGAACTGAAAATGTAATGTATAGTACATAGAGCTGATGGATCAAATCCCTTCAGAGTCAAAAATTATTCATTATTTACACTAGAGTACAGGTAGACTGATCAAACTCTGATGCTGTCAGGACTAGCCAATACTTTATTTTATTTACTGTATCCCACCTCTCCTGCCTAAGTTTCACATCATTTTAAATGTTGGTATTGCCATGCCACCTTCTCCATTGTGTTTTTCAGCTCTGGTTGCTAAGCAACTCCCTTTGAACTCGTATGTCCATCTCTGCAGCTTCCATTGCTGTAGTCACATCTATACACTCTACTCTTAGCCATCGCTGACATTTTCCCTTTCATAGAACATTTCACTGCACACACACGCACATATATATATATATATATGTATATATATATATATATATATATATATATATATATATATATATATATATATATATATATATATATATATATATATATATATATATGTGTGTGTGTATTACTTAAGTTACAGCAATATATATGCAACATAGTTTTGTCTGTGCTTGCGGAATCCTGACAATTACCATCAATACTCAACACAATCACTGCTTATCATAGCTGCTTGTACTTCAGTCAGGCCATGAGGAGGTGTACCACAATTTGGGTCTGCACTCTGTCTGCAATGGGAAGCTCCTTGTCGTGCAAACTGCTTGGCTGCATGCATAGATAATGAGCATCGGGGCTTGTCATGCAAGTAATTTAAACAGTGTTGGCTTGGCTACAATTGCAGAAGTGATATATCTGAATTACCAGGTATATCTCTGGAAATCAAAGGTGCACAACAAAGTTAAATGACGTAGTGAACCAAACTTACTAGGCCTGCAGATTATTCCAAACACGTTCAATCGCAAGTGTTGTAGATAAAAGAAATGCAGCATTTATACTTCCAGTGCAGTTCTGCTTGCAACAGCATAAAATAATTTATACAAACATCAAAATTATCAAAACAGAAACTGGCATAGATCAGAGGGTTAAGTCTATGAGCTGCATTTCCTGTAGTAAAGGGTTTTATTCCTTCAGTCCTCATTTGCCTACTGTGTGGACTAGAGCAAATCAATTAATCAGACAGTGCTTGGGGGGCAAATGGGGATTTGGGCTAGGCTCATTAATAGTACCCTGGAGTGCAGACCTAGTAACTACATACGAATCTATGAAATGTCATTTCCCTTGAAGCTCCAAATTGGAGAAGCATAAAGTTTGATGTCTACAAAATGTTGAATAAAGGACCATAAAAAATCTAAGTCCTTAGAAAAATGTCAAGCTGGAAACATTAAAAAGCAAACTGAAAAGTACAAACTGGAAGTTGAGTTTCTTATAGCAAAATGGAACCTACAAAGAGAAAGCCAAATACACTGAAGTTAAATGACATCAACCGAAGTTGCTCCAAAACCTGCATGGAATAACCTGAACAACAGAACAAAAACTCCAGAAAGCCTGAGGCACTGTAATATCTATGGACACAGACAGGATTCTGAAAAAACAGCGCATCTGCATAATTCTGCAGAAGGCTTGAACATAAATAAATAAAATTCCTGACAGAAAATAGTAAGGAAACTTCAATACATATTTAAACAGCAAATATTTAGGATGCAAAGGCAAACTAATGACATTTTAAGTGATCCTTGGCAACTATATGTCTCTGATATGGGTAAGCCTGACACATATCAGCATCTATCGATAGTCTGTTCTCTTCCTTTGTAAGGCAGATACTGTTACACTGCTTATGAAATGGTGTTATACTAGAGAAGGAAATTAACTCTAATACTAAATACAGTAACAGAACTAAAAAATGTTTAACCTACATTCTGAGTCCACTTCGAGGTTCATAGGTTTAGAAATTCTTACTAAGGTTATGGCCAAAGGAGATGATCAAGAAGGTCAGTCCCATTACCCAGTACAGGGGCAGACTAAATGTGCTTCCTATTAAGGAGACCTTCTCCACATATCCTTGAAGAACATTTCTGATCACCCATCTGGTTAACCAAATTGGTGTTAAAGGTTGTTAGGTAAGTACTCTAGTTGATACGTAAGGGCAATCCATTCCAGAAATGGGACATATGTTGGGTTAGGTATCTGACATTCCATTTGGTGTTTTTGATGTGGTAGTAGAGGTTTAGGTCTCTAAAGTAGGTGTTTGCTTTTCCACTGGTTCTGTTTAGGTGAAAGGGTTCAAAGAGTGCAGGGTCATGCATAGCATGAAATATTAAACAGGTCATCCTCAGGAATCTGTATAACACTGAATACATGGACAAGACTTTTAGTCTATCAGAGTAGGTAAGGTTACTGAGAACTGAAATCTTTTTGGTGTGGAAACACTGAAGTATCTCAGACTGGTTTAGGTGATTAGAAAGGTACCTGCTGAAGGGTGCACTATATTTAATGATGAGCATAAGAAGAGATGAGTGAAATGGAACTCTGTCTACTCAGGACCTTGACAAGATGCCACAAAGGATACGTTGTTCAAGGCAGAAGGATATTCCAACTACCACAGAGGTGAAGTGGTCAAAGGAAAGTCTCTTACCAACATACAAAACAATGTCCCTGACTACTGTGTGAAATTTAAGTGGAATGTTATCTATATGACAAGCAGTAGTAATGCTACATTTATCAAAGGAAATTATACAGTATTTGTTGGTGTTAAGGGTAAGCCATGATTATACACCAAGCATTTGCCTGGTTCATCCTTTGTAGGAGAATTTAAGTAAAAGAATATGATTTTATAACCACCCCAAGTTTGCAGTCATCAACAAACATGGCTAGCCGTAGATTTTTGATACTGGGTCTTATGGAACAGAAATATACATAACAGAGCCCTGTGGAATATCACTAGTGAGCAAATATCATCTAACCTTAATGATAAGGGGTCTGTCAGACAACCAATTACTAATCTATCAAACTATGTATAGTTTAGTGTTGAGCTGGGAGAATTTGTCAATAATCCCAGCATGGGGGATAGTGTCAAAGACTTGGCGAAGACCAGATAAGCAGTGTGGACTGTATTTCCCTAGATCATGCCCTCTGTAACCATTTCAGAGAACAAAGGCAGGCTGACCAGATGTGATCTGCTTTTTATAATACAAAACTGATGTGTATCTCATGATATAAGGTCACCTATATCATTGTGTATTATTTGAACTACAACACATTCCATAGTCTTACAAATATCACCAGTGAGACTAATAGGCCTGTAATATCCGAGGTCAGTAGACTGACCACTTTTATGCAAGAGGATCACAACTGCCATTCTCCATATCTTGGGGCATCACCAGTGGAGAGACTTTTTGATGGTCGTGTTTGGCTCGGTGGGACTTTACACTTCTCAGCAGACATACAGGGATATTGTCAGGACCCATGTGTTTTTAATGTTGGGAACTATCAACAGGACTTGGTTCCTTGGCTGGCCTTACTCATAGGTGAGCTAGGTGATCAGCTAGGGTGCCATGCTTGGCGTTCTTACAAGGGCACTCTTTCCTTGTTTATTTGTTTATGTTTTAGAGCAGTGTTTCTTTGCTCTAATACATACATACATACATAAATAAATAAATAACTTATTTACTTTAGATAAAGAAGAAACAGAAGAAAAAGAAGATGCACTCGGCAACATCAGGTGACACAGGGGACGGCGCTCAGCTCCACTAAATGTAAATCATGTAAATGTTGCAAGGTCATGGGAGTACAGTCCTCACAGCATTCAGATATAGGTGTGAAGACACGCCTGAAGGATTTTCTTTTTTAATATTTACTACTTGAAATAAAATCGGGGACAATATTCAGAGTTATGAGAATATTTCGAGGAGTGGAGTGGTGAGTTAGTGTATTATTTTAAAATAAGATTGGCAGTGATCTACCAGATACTTTTTTGGTGATTGTTTGGTTTTGTGTAGACAGTTGAGATGAGAAGAGTGAAGTGCTGGTAAGATAAGTATTTTTACTATAGTACTGGCTGAGATCAACTAGATATTTTTGGCAATATTTCTAGCTATGAGATTTGTGTGGAGAGTTGAAGGTGAAACAGGTGTTGTTATTTTCTATAGGTATGCTGGTTGTGATCAACCAGGTATTTTGGACAATATTTCACTGGCTTTGTGTGGCAGAACTTGGAGTGACATACTTTAATGTTTGCTAACTTGTTTGTGTGGGCTGTGAAGATGAAATATTACTCAGCATCAGACATAGCTCTCAATAAATCAGGTAGAAATCTCAACAGAACTGGGGACAAATTCATAAATAATCAGGGACAGTTTTAAAATATTGGTACTGTTAACTTTAGACATTGACAGAATAAGAGAATGTGAATTAATATACATACAGAAAAGAAGTCACTAACTCTAATTATTGTCCTTATTTGTTGTGTAATTCATCACCTTATCTCCAAGTGTCACGAGTTTGAGGAGGGATTAAGAGGGACAGAGCTACAATTTTATCCAAAATCAGGGTCATTTGAGAGGTATACCATCAGATGTCATGGCTATAACTGCTGGGTGGGGTGGTGGTTGGCTGCATACCTCTCAAGTGTCCAGATTTTCACAGAATATTCAAATTTTTGCTTCATGTTTTTTGTCTGTTCCTCATAAAATTTGTGGTTGTCTGGCAAATCACTGAGAACTGAAGTCACTAAATAATGACAGACATATGAGTTTCAGGTATTATATCCATTAGAAATTGCATGCAACCACAAACTCTGTTATTCTATCAACTTTCTTAGTTTATCCCCTCATTATGTCAGACTTTGTCCAGATAACTTGCAGTTCAGTGGTATGGTTGGGTAGATAAAATCAAGTTATTCTTTCATCATTTACTCAGTTTAAACAGTCACTTTTTGGCTTAGCAAGACTAGTGTGGATTTGTGAAAAGTAAGACAGACTACTTAACTGGACACCTGATATGTACAGACAGAGTAGGTATGTGGCCATCTTTTGTTGGAAGGAAATGGCTAGCTGCCTAATGCTGTTTGCTTATTATTTTGGTGTTGCAGAACTGACATAATTATGTTAATACATGGCAACTGTTTGTTTGGAACAACAGTGAAATGCATAATTTTCTTCTTCCATCACAATCTTATGTCTGAATTGTACATAGAAGTGATTCTAACTACTTGATGGGGGTTGTCTGGATGAAACTAACTGACCCTGGTGTCATTTGCTCAGGTTAACAGTCATGCAAATACACTGTTCATCTACTGGTGATTTGCTGTGTTAGATACAAGCACACCCTACTTTATACTACTGGCAATGCAGCATATGAGCTTGACTGTATTAATAGTTTTACTGAATATGTTTAGACATTTTCCTGGCTGTCACCTGTACAATAAACACATTAATGAAGCTAGTGTGGCAGTCCATTCAAAGCATAAACATGCAAATACACTATTCATCTAAAAGGTGAAGTGCAACAGAGTAAGAGAAGGTCAATAAAACTGTTTAAAATGCAACTACTACACATACCGCTCAACCTCTTAGAGAAAGAAATCTGTACAAGCCATAAGTAAAAGTGGGACAAAGGTCCAAAAATAGGGACACTTTTTAAATATTGCTCTTACAAACTTAGAAAGTTGATAGAATAACAGGTTTTACATTAGCATGAACTTTCTGAAGGGTATGAAGTCTGAAACTCAAATGTCTGTCTTTATTTTCTGACTTCAATCTTTAATGAGTTGCCACTAATTTGCCGGAAAACCACAACTTTATGAAAAATGGACCAAAAATATGGGGCAAAAATTTGGACATTCTCTAAAAAGCTGTACAGTTGAGAAGTATGCTCCTACGGTGTTTCAGCTGTCTCTGTTTTAGCAACCAGTCTGTATAAATGACCTCACATTAAAGACCACATTTGTCTTGAGATGGCTTGAGTCAGCTGCTTGTCTTCCAGTTAACTTATTATGCCATTTTACACACCTTTTCTACAGGGTATATAAGAAAATGTGATGGTAAAAAGCTGCTGCTTTGACATTCTGTTATGACAGAGAAAACAAAACAAGGATCACAAAATTTGCATAAAGTAAGGCTTTTTTTGCATATGCTGCAATGTGCGAATGTGTGGAATGCATGCTTTTACAACACTGAGAGTAGAGTTTTTCCAGTTTTACCAGTCTTAGCCAGATATCACACCAGAGGTAAAAGTTGCTATGAAATTCCTTTACCCGTGTAATTTTCATTGATATTACTGTAAATAAATGTTTGCATGTCGCCTATTTTACTTATCTCAGTCTGACATCTTGCAAGAAAATATTCTACACTTGAAGTCTGCAAACCTGAATGCCGTAGCTGTCACTTATGATGTTGCAGATAAAAATAGTTTATCCATTCTGTTCTTTAATTCTTTATCCATATTTTTCAGTTATTCTTATACCTCAATAAGCATTCTGCAAAGAAATAACTACCAAAATGTAAATCAACAAAAGGCCAGCCCAAGAACAAAAAACAGTACGGCAATTGTCAGAAATAAAACTTTATTTGGTATCCAAATACATTTTTTGCTGCTTGTACATTTGCTTACATAATCATATCCAAGGTTGCAGTTCATCAGGAAAGAAGTTTCCCCTGCCACACCAACTCATCTGTTGAATAACAAGACATTTATACACAGATGGTTGTAGCATATGTGTCTGCCCCACCCCCCTCCCCCCATACACAGCATCTTTTCTTCTGTTGTTTCTGTGTCTTAATGGCATTTTCCTTTACTACAGTTAATCATTATAACTTGATCTTCTTCACCATTAGCTCAACTGACAGTGATGTCCTTTTGTACCTTTTTAAACACTGTCTTTGGTACATCATGTAAAAAATCTCTTTCAAAGCCATTTGCTGTCAAGCATCCGGAAAATAAACACTGTTAGCCCAGTTCCCCATCACACGATGCTGTAATCAAGTCAATTTACCTGCTAGGTTTCAGTATGCATAAGTCATACTGTCACTTCTTTTATGACTACATGTACACATATGTTCCTTTAAAGGAATATTATGATTAGAAATGGAGACAAATTTTTAAAATTATCTTGGTACTTTAAGTAGTGCTAATTGCACATTCATTCATGCTCCTGCTTCCTAACACTAAACTCCTCCTCCCACTCATGCTCCTGCTCCCTAACCCTAAACTCCTCCTTCCACTCATGCTCCTGCTCCCTAACACTAAACTCCTCCTCCCACTCATGATCCTGCTTCCTAACACTAAACTCCTCCTCCCACTCATGTTCCTGCTCCCTAACACTAAACTCCTCCTCTCACTCATGCTCCTGCTCCCTAACACTAAACTCCTCCTCTCACTCATGCTTCTTGTCCCTAACCCTAAACTCCTCCTCCCACTCATGCTCCTGCTCCCTAACCCTAAACTCCTCCTCCCACTCATGCTCCTTCTCCCTAACCCTAAACTCCTCCTCCCACTCATGCTCCTTCTCCCTAACCCTAAACTCCTCCTCCCTCTCATGATCCTGCTCCCTAACCCTAAAATCCTCCTGCTCCCTCCTCATGGCTGCTTAACTGAGCTCATATTTGAGTTCAAATGTGAACAGTAGCCAATACAACTACAAGACACTTGAGTCCCTGGCTTCAAGACAGTGTTTTTTTTAAGCTCTGAGGATTTGAGAGCTTGTAGTGTTCCCTGCAATATCACATGAGTATCAGGGCTTATCTTATCAGTGAATGGGTACAAATAGCTATGAATATTTTTAAAATTCTTCTACTCCAAAACGAGGAGACTGGACAGGTTGATGGCCAACCCTTTCTTTTAAGATGTTCTTGCCATTGAGACATAATGCTAGTACTTGGAATAATTGGTACTTTCAGAATCAATGGTCAGAGTGTATGTAACTATTTTTCAATAGCTCTCTCAAGTATTGTTTTTTTAAATACACATGTATCAGGCTATCAGCCCCTTTTCTCAGCTGCACAAAGGACTTAAAAATCACTTTGCTTTTGTGAATGCTGAATTAGCTAGCACATAGTTAACTGCTGCAGTGTCCCCTCTGTATTGGTGTCAGATTTTATGAAGTTCCAGCTTCCTCTGTTCTCTCAGCTATGACTTCAACCTGACAGTATAGCAACTATCAGTTTTCAGATACCTAATTAACATATCACCTTTCTGGGATGATAGGAAGAATGAGCTACATATACTTTGTTTAATGGGTTTTTCTTTGTCAAAAAACTAAAATTTAACGGTCACTATAATGTATGAGCAAGCCATGGACACAATTTTTTTAAAGTAGTGTGAGATTTCATCCAAACATAGCATAATATTTAACAAGGAAGATGAATAGCATAAAAATACTGCAGAAGGGGTTAAATTCCTAAAACATGGTTTATTTGTATGTCACAAAAATAGATAATTCTGTAAGGAGGCTGGGAAACTTATTCAGTGTCTTTCCACAGCTGCAGTGAAAAAAAAATAATCATTATCTTGGGTTATTTGAACTCAGAGGAAGTTCAAAGTAAAAAGTCTGTGACTTCACTGAAAGTAAGCCCGTCAACCAATAAGCCCCCATTCAGATAAGCTCTAAGAAATACTCCAACAGTAGCTATACCAGACTGAGAGATGGGGTTCTATCTGGAATGAGACCAGACTGAGAGATGGGGTACTATCTGGAATGAGGCCAGACTGAGAGATGGGGTACTATCTGGAATGAGGCCAGACTGAGAGATGGGGTTCTATCTGGAATGAGGCCAGACTGAGAGATGGGGTACTATCTGGAATGAGGCCAGACTGAGAGATGGGGTTCTATCTGGAATGAGGCCAGACTGAGAGACGGGGTACTATCTGGAATGAGGCCAGACTGAGAGATGGGGTACTATCTGGAATGAGGCCAGACTGAGAGATGGGGTACTATCTGGAATGAGGCCAGACTGAGAGATGGGGTTCTATCTGGAATGATGCCAGACTGAGAGATGGAGTTCTATCAAGAATGCGACGATCCCTGCTTTACATAATATGTTAACCCTTTCCACAATCTCCTAATAGTCTCTAATCTAGAAAATGTTCTGCTTCTGTCACTCCAAAGAAGGTATTAATTATAATGACAGTTTGATTGGTTGACTTAACTTGTCAGAGTGGCTCACCTGGTACGGTTTCTGACTCACGAATACAGAGTCTGGGGTTCAGTTCTGGCCTTCAGCTATGATATGTCTGGCATTTATATGATATTCTTGCACCCACATGCAGTCTGTTTGGGTACTTCAATTTTCTACAACTTCCCAAAAATATCGCACTTAAATAGTATACTCTAAACTGCCTATTTGCATTGGATTTATCTTTGAAGTTGAGGCCAGGGTGAATGCAAAAATGGTTCAGCCTTTCACTTATGTACTTTGCAAAGGTGCTTCAGCCATTGTCCCGCCTCCCTAAAGACAACACCCCCAACATGTCCCCAATTTCCACTGCACATCAGCCATGAGGTGCAACCATATAAATGCCAACAACCTCAGAATGGGCAGATGCCCAAGACACTAAATGAATTCAGGTCACCTGAGCTGTATTTAGGACATTATTCCTCTATGCCTTGGCACTGGCTGATGGCTTGTTTTTTTAAAGCAGGTTATCTTATCATATTCTAATTGTTGGGGGACTCTATAGTCAGATATATTGACACACTACTCAGCAAACATAGAGTGATGATAAGTTATCCCCGAGGTGCTAGAATTTGTGATGTCACAATGGGACTCAAATTCTTTCAGTCCAAGCATGCATACTATGTGGTCATTGTTCACATGGGCATGAATAACCTCAGATGTTCTATACTGGAAGACACAAACAGAGAGATAGAGAGAGAGAGAGAGAGAGAGAAAAATGGCTGATCTCTCAATGTATGTTTCTCAGGCTGGCGAGAAATTACCCTTGAGCAGTATTTTGCCATCACTGCAAATGGTGCCACAATGCAAGCAAAAAAATAATAACTGGCTTCAACAAATAGCTCAGTAACTGTTGTCATTCTAAGAGGATGCAACATGTGTCACCTTGTAATCTTATTCATTTGATGAGGCAGAGTACAGTAGTACTGTGACATCCTTAGATCTAGATGCCATGCTCTGTTAGAAGTTGAGATGCACAGGATTTCCTCACCACTGTGGACACGTGGTGGTCAAAGTTCAAATTACTATCTGAGTACCCAGATCTCGCTACTGGGTCCACTCTCTGGGGAGGGTGCTATCAGTGTTGTAATTTGCTGGGGTATTTGAATTCCCAAAAGGTATTATGCACATCTTCGTGTTTAGTCTGAGGCCGTGACCAACACCAGTCATTAGTCTGTGTCAGACCAGTCTGTAAGATATCAGCATCATTTGAAGAGTCAGTGATGAACTTGCAGTAATCCGCAAATGTGATCAGCCAAAGGCCATCTACATTTGTTTTGATGTCTGAGAGTTTTATCCCAAACAAGAGGAGGCCCAACACTAAACCCTGTGGTACTCCACTGGTGACTGGCCTCTTGGCATCTACTTTTCAGATATGAAAGCCATGTCAAAGGCCCCTAGCTAACCAAATTTTCAGATGATTGCAAACTAGGAGCAGTCATTAAATTCACTCCCAGGACAAGAATATGCTTTAGGAAGGCTTAACACTGACAAACACTTGATTCCAAACTCAATACCAAAAATGCATTATAGTACCTTTTGGGAAATAAGCCTCCACTGGTAACTGTTAACACCCCACCCCAAAAAACAAAAAATCCATTAGTCAGGGATCCAGGAACTTGTGTAGATAGTAACCTGGCCTTTGACTACCATGTGTACAAGGTAGTAAGAAAATCACTTTGTTGCTCATCTTATAAGTAAAGGGATGGTATCTAGGTCCAGTGGGGGCAGCATACCCACTGTAATCTGCCCTCATCAGGCACAAAGTGTAATGCTACCTTCAGTATGTAACTGACTGGATGCATGCAACAAGTGGAATTTTCACAAATGTTTCTTAAAGAATATAAGGAGTAAATGCAGTGTCCTGTGCTGATCACCTGAAAGTACTGCCTCTCTACTCTGCCTCATACAGACAAAATTGTAGGCAGTACTGCCTACTTTGCATGGATGGCCTGCCCATCTATCAACCTATCAAATCCCAAATGTGCTGTCTTGAACACAGCAGTGCACAATGCTAGAAGCTTTGCCACTGCAGTTCTAAAGGGCCTGGTAGCCTCTCCAAATCCAATTTAGACCCAGCCGCCCAACCTCAGCTTTGGGATTCTACCCAAGTGTAATGACTGCAACAGTGAAACACGATGAACATAGTACAGTTGTGTACATACCATAAATGTAGATGTTCAAGTGTATTCACTGTTGCAGTCCAGGTTACCCACCCACCATCCCCCTTTTCATTGCAGGGACTTTTCTGTACTTCTCAACTCTATACAACCTATGTGATGTATTTGCTTGTAGATGAAGGAAATGTTTATAGTAATATATGCATGTTTTTTGGCATAATTTTACATTTCCAGCCTTCCTATCTGGGGGCACATGACATCTGGGGCAAGAAAAACTGAAGAAAATGGCGTGGGTTGCAACTTTTATACCCCTGGTGCACTGACGTCAGGGAAGAGGTGACAGCAACCGACGCCAGACCAAGACTTTGGAACTCGGGCCGACTGCAGGTCGCCGGCCAGCAGGATAACCCAAGTGTAATGACTGCAACAGTGAATACACTCGAACATCTACATTTATGGTAGGTACACAACTGTTCTTTCTTTCTTATTTTCTGTTAGGTTCCTCTCCTCCTTTTTATAACAATTTGTCTAAAGAGTTGTGTTTGTTATGTTTTATAGTTTTATGGCTATGAGAGTAACTTTCACTTTTATGCCCTGGTAAGACACTTAGCGTTCAAGAGCTCACACATAAAGCATTAAGCTTTCTTGAGCAGTTTTCCACTGAGGTACTCTTTAATGGGTAGTAAGGGACTTAGTAAGCCAAATCAGGTAGTAAAGGTTTTCTAAGATATTGATTGGAAGGGAGCTATTAGTGCTTCACACCCAGTCCGGCTGTGTAAAATCTAAAATGGTGCCTGCCACAGGTAATATTTATTAACTTTGGGATTGGCTTAAGGTAATAAACAGGGAAGGGGAAGGGGGAAACAAGAGTGTGGGCTGAGAGTTCTTTTGTACTGCTGGTAATGAGCCAAGATCCAGGCAGACAAGTTTGTGTTTAAGAAAAACAATCAAAATTGACCAAGAACTGTTGTGAAGCTGTAAGTAATTTCTTAACAATTTATCAGGTGGAAAAACAGCATAACTTTCTATCTGTAGGCTACTGTGCTTTCAATTAAATTAAACACACACAGTATTCGATGAGTTATGGATACTATTTGCTAACAGAAGGGAATAAAAGAGACATGGAAGATCATAGCTCTCAACCTTGCATCTCTGAAATGAGGAGCACTAGCCCTCATAATGTGGAACAAATGGGGAAAAATGTGGAACACATACTAACAGCTTACTAACAACTTCAGCTAGGAAGATCATACAATGATTAAAATATGCTGGTTTTACTCGTACAAAATATATTTTAATGAATTAATATGATTCTTTTCTATTTACCATGGATATCAGTTAAAAAATTCCTAACAATGAATATGTGACAAAGCCTTTCAATGTGGAACTTTGTGGAACCTGAACTTTTTAAGACCCCAAATGAGGTACGTTCCTCATAATGAGGTACACTTGAGAGGTATGTGGAAGATGAGTGTGTGTGTTGGGGGGTGGTGCTTACAGGCCAAAGCAGAGTGCAGTTCAGGGAATAATAAATATTAGCTCAAACAGGTAGACACATACACAAAGTTAAGTTCAGCTGTTTGTGTTTTCAGGCAGTTCAGACCCAGACTGTGTTTTTTATATAACAGTGTATCCACTGGTCGGGTTAAAGATAAAGGTGTTATTGCAGCCGATTACTTAGAGTGGTGTTAGGTCTAGAAAAGAAGAGTACAGAGAGGAGTAAGCACTGTTGAGATGGTAAAGATACGTTATAAAGACTACAAAACAAACTGTGCACAGGAAAATATGCCTTGAATCAACTACTAGTATATGCAATTGGATAACACATTAGTAAGAAGGGATCTCAGCTGACAGGTATGCAGTCACAGATAAAAATATAGCGAGCAGCACTATGTCCTGGGTCTGTAATGTGATTCTATGCACCACTTACACCACAATTATATAGATATAATTAGCAGTATCAGCTGTCTGTGCCCAACACATACACAGGAATACTATTAGTTGACAAGATGCAACTATTTAAATAGCACATGCTAATATACTAAACAACTTGGTGAAGACAGACACATGCTAGCATGCCATAGTAACCTCCAGTAATACAGCATAAATCATATTAGATGTCTGTGGAACACAATTCAACATAAATAAGCATAGACAGTTGTAAAACACTTACTGGAGAGACACAGCTCTTCATGGGGCCTGTAGCAGGGTGGTTGTAGTAATAAAAATGGTGCCTGCCACAGGTAATATTTATTAACTTTGGGATTGGCTTAAGGTAATAAACAGGGAAGGAGGAGGGGGAAATTGTATATTTTAAATTATTTAAATGTAATATTTAAAATAAATAATGAGATAATAACAGAATGTCCGTGAATTACTTAGTATGTTGTATTGTACTAAGGCCAGAATGATTAACACCTTCAAGCTTCACCCCAAAGGTACTTTTCACCACATGACTAACACACAGGATACTGATCACTTCAGTGGGGATATATTGCTCATCTGTTATCACCTTCATTGCATTTAGCATACAGTTCTCATATCTAAAAAATAACCTGAGTAAACACACAAGGCCAGGATGGATAGTAGCTGATGAGCTAATGGAAAAACAATCAAGAAATGCTGTCTGAGCCATTCAAAATACATCATGCATGTGTACTTCTGGATACTGGTGTGAACCTTAATTATACCACGGTTCTATTCTGGGATCACTTCTTACTGAGCTTTGTGGGACAATCTGGACCTTTGGGTTGGTTCTGGCTCAACCTATGTTCAGAACATCCTAGGCTTGCTTAGATGTATTGATTATCTTTCAAAGCAGTCATTCCCTGCTAGTCTGTTAATAAACCTGTAACAAGAAAACAAAATGTATTCAGAACATTTCTGCTTTACACTGGCATATGTTTTTAGGAAGACTTCTGCATAAACAGTTTGAGAGTTCAAAAGTCTACATTTTCATTGAAGCTTTTTGTTACCATCAAAACACGCTGCATCCTTTATCTAGTATTCTGTATCGGAGAGAATGAAGACATAAATATCATTATTTCAGTCCTCTGCATTACAGCAATGACTGTTTTACATAACCTCTTTCTAGAAAATAACTCAGTTGGTTATTTATCTAACAAGCCATACATTGTGCCTAAATTTCTGATTGCTTAAGAGTGCAATAAACTGAGAGATATGAAACATTTTTTTCTTGTTTGCAGTGGTTTACAAGAAACAACCTTGGTAATAAGTATCTCTGTGTACTGAAACCCCATGCAAATTAGAACAGCAGACTTCATATTCTTTACAACCTGTTGAATGTTATAACGTTCAGGGAATAAATGAGCTCGAAGGTCACTGAAAATGATGAGGTAATCTAATGGAGGTGCCATGACATGTACAAAGTGATCTCTTCAGGTCTGCTGACACATACCTCGCTGATGAAGAAATTTGCATTCACAGCCAACATATTGGTTGTTTTTCAGCACTTCACTTTTCTTCTAACACTTTAACTGTTTTAATGCCATTCCTATAAGGGCGTTAAGAGTTGGTCTGCATTTAATGTTCACTTGACTAGGTAATATATGTATGTGTATGTGTCTGCATATATGCATGTACTTGTTATCAGATGTATGTGTTTTGTGTATATTTACATTTACGCGTGTGTGTGTGTGTGTGTGTATCTATGTTGGTTTGCATGTGTGCTTGTGTGTGCATGAACACGTGTCTGCATGCAACTCTGTGCATGCATGAGTGTTTTGTGGGGGTAAGTATTTAGCAATGGCTATAAGCCATGAACAGGATGTTATTTCATAAACTTGCATGCTTCATTGAACCCCATATGTTAAGTCCTCTCCATCTGACACTCATTCCCTGACCTTAAGATTAGTGCTGTAGAATGCAGATCAGCCCAGAAGAACAGTGTACATGAGGTGCACCAACTACTGCTCTGAGTCACATAGACTTAGTCGAACTGTCTTGCACAAGATAAACTGATTACATCAACTCAGATGCAGAATATGAAAAATGTTTTTTTACCTAGATAGTTTGCTTATCTATGGTAACTGGCAGTGTGATTTTTAGTTTTTCTGCTTGCTCTACTGCCAACTATTGTTTAGTGTAACTATGGAATGAAAGATTGCAATGACATGATAGTCCAAAAACAGAAAATAATATAACCTTAGTGGTGATGTGATACGTTTTATGGAACTAACCAACAGTTTACATTTACTGAAGCTTTTACATTAATAGGAGCCATTCATTGGGAGTTAACGCACACAAGATTGCAAGGATCTTATTTTTAGTTTTCTGACTGTATTTACTCAGCTATTACATTTAAATCATAGGCTTGGCATGTATCATGGATATATGCATAATTTAATAAGAATCAACATTGTGAATTACAAATGAGACATTATAATGTTTATGATGCATTTCAGAGGCAACTCCCAAGTGACTCACTAACAGACCATAAGTAACCTATCATCAGTAGAGTGTGAAACAACAGCCAAGGCTACAGTGATCTTTGCCTTTTATGCATATACACTATATGTAGGTTAAACAGTACTACAGCTATCTATAAAAGAGAAATCTGCTGATGCTAAGAACCGTACGTGATGGACTCTTTGCTTCTCCCATGGCGATTCCTAGCACACATGACCAGCTCACTATCCAAAATTAAAATGTGGCCTCATTGTGAAATGTTTATTTGGTTTTATTTATTTGTTAGCTGGGTAAGCCCATTGGACACAGGTATACATGGAGCACTGTTTGGCTAAGTGATTTGCTCAGAGTAACACAGCAGACAAAAGAAGACTGAGGAAGTTAATTAGCAGGTCATAGCATTAATTTTCTGCGCTAACTAGGATGTGTGTGTGTGTGTGTGTGTGTGTGTGTGTGTGTGTGTGTGTGTGTGTGTGTGTGTGTGTGTGTGTGTGTGTGTGTGTGCGTGCGTGCATGTGTGTGTGTGTGTGTGTATGTGTGAGAGAAAGAGAGAGACAGAGACACACAATACCATATTAAGCTGGTTATTGTTTACACTGTCAAATAAGAGGGGAGCGGATACTAATGTAGAAAGAGACAACATATAATGTAGGAAAGCCATACTGTAGAATTAAGACAGTCATGCCATCTTTGATAGATTTAAATGCATATGGTGGAATAATAGACAGCTAGCTGATGGCTAGATTACACAAGAAGGTTTCCAAAATCTGAAAATGAGCTTACCTAATATGCAAGACTGTAACAAATAAGAAAACAATGGAAGCTGTTCACTCCAGTGGACTTCTTATAGGCACATTTTCTTTCTCTATTTTATTTACACTTGTTTACTGTGGTAGAGCACTGATCAAACATGACCGATTGCAGGCCCAGTCTCGGTCGTAATAAACATTGCAACAGACTATAATTATTACAGTACAAATGCAGTATATCTAGTGGTACAGCACTGAATTGTAGTAAACCATACATAAGTTCATTATAATGGCAATGTATTTTATCTAAAAACTGTTTTATAATTGGAGTGAAACAAGTTGGATAGATCACCAATAGAAACAGAAAAGCAAGAAGACTGATATCAGAAAAGTATAGGGGAGTCCAGTGTTAGTAGGGGTGAAGTAAATCTGGAAGGGTTAGTTGGGGTTAAAGATATATGTATATATATATATATATATATATATATATATATATGTATATATATATATGTATATATATATATATATATATATATATATATATATATATATTATCTCTCTCTCTCTCTCTCTCTCTCTCTCTCTCTTTCTCTCTCTCTCTCTCTCTATATATATATATATATATATAGACACACACAGATACATACACTCTAAGAGTTTGTTGTATTGTGTGACACATATATTGGTGTGTATGCATATTTGTGCATTTCACATAAGATAGTGGCATTTCTGAATGTGTAAAATAGGGGTTATGGCTAATTGTCCATAATCATATCATTTTAATTTGTATGTCATTGTCAGCTGCAACATAAAACTCCCAGAGCGGAATTCATAAGGTTGTAAATATACATGGATTATTGTTAGTGTGCAGCGGAGTAGTTGCACAAAACATTTGTGAAGATGCTTACTTGAAGCAATCTTATTTTATTTTTGGTTGTTGAACATTTTTGTGATGCTGAATCTAGTCACAGGAAGCTCGGTCTCTATGTATATAAGTCACACTGCAAACTTATGTATTGTTTCCACATTGTGAATATGCATGTAGGCAGGACATTGTTACACTTTCTGTTTTAACCTGCTGCATAGTAAGAGGGTGACAAAGTCAGAACCTTATAATGAATAATAATAATAATAATAATAATAATAATAATAATAATAATAATAAAAGCACTTGCAAGGTGTTGCAATAAATTCCAAAAGCTGCCAAGTGGTGAATCCCAAAGAAAACTTCCTTTAACACAAATACAGGCTTAAGCGTTTCCGGCCATTAAAATGGCCTTCATCAGAAACACCCATAATCCCAATGGCAAACACTTAAATACCCTTCAGTAACAAAAAATTACTATTCAATTAAACAATTAATATATTTTATACAAGTAACATAAATAACAAACTAAAAACACTACTATAAGATACTTATAAAAACTGCAATTCTACTTGCATTTATTATATTTTGCTTTTCTATGCAAAACAACTTTATAATTCACCCCACTATTAAGACCAGGTTTGTTATAAGCATTGAGATGAATCTGCCATTTAAGCTGTCTGTATTCAAGCTCTCCATCTTTGTCCCCATTAAAATCAGGAGAAACATAGTCTATTACTGAAAACAAATACTTTGAACACTTGGGACTTTCTAATGTATGTTTAAACAATGCATTATTGTTGTTCTTCTTCTTTCTGCTTTTCCCGGTTAAGGGGTCGCCACAGTGGAACTCCGGTCAGCTAATGATTGGCAGTAGATTTTTTACAGGGGCCGAGGTGCCAGCTTGACACCCAACCTTTAACGAAGGCACACTCATTCTACGCATGTCTTTCGAATGCCACTTGACCGCGGGAAGGACATGCAGACTCCACACAGAAGGTGCTCCAGCCAAGAATTAAAGAGGAGAACCTCTTGCTGTGAGGCAACAATGCTACTGCTGTACCACCATTTTTTATTCCATAATAATGTTCATAAATTCTCATTCTCAGTGACCTATTGGTTCTTCCTATGTAGAAGGAATTACATGCTAGCCACTTTGCCATGTATACCACTAATTCTGAACTGTATGTAAACCTACCTGGCACTGTAATGATTTTTTCATAGGTACTTACTTCTACATAGGGTCCCTCTGCTATAAATCTGCACTCTTTGCAGTCTAAACACTTACAGATACCCTTAACTCTACTATTACTGAGTGCATGTTTATTTTCTAAAATCTCTTTGAAATTCCTAGCCGTTTTATTAATGTATATGGGTTCTTCTCCCACTGCAGCCTTAACTTCTTTATTTGCTACTAAAATTCTCCACTTATTACTAATAATTCCTTTGATAGCTTCGCTGTCCACTGTGAAGATTAAGGGCATGACCACTTGCCAATTCTTGTCCTGCTTTGCCCTTCCTTCTCCTTCCCTAGTCTCTTTTCTTGCACCGTCCAATAAATTACTGACTACCTTACTAGGATATCCCCTGTGCTTAAACCTCTCATGTAATTCTCCCACAAATATGTGTATTTTGCTAGCATCACTTGTGAGTCTTTCTACCCTAATTAGCTGCCCCTTCACTATATTATGTTTGACGTATGTAGGATGCATGCTAGTGTAATGAAGTAAGCTATTGCTAGCCACATTCTTGTAACTTATAACTGTACTTAAGGTCTGTTGTCCTTGTTCCAATGAAAATTTTAAAAAACTTGTGCTGTCATTCATTTCTTTAACAAAATCCTTTAAATTACCTTATGTGCCCCTTCACACAAAAAACAAATCATCAATAAATCTGTAATAACATAAACGATTATTGTACCCTGCTATGTGGGGCAAGAGATTGGTCTCCCAATAAGCCATAACTAAATTGGCATAATTGGGTATCATCCTTGCCTCCATAGCTACCCCCCTTGTCTGTAAAAAAAATTCATTTTCAAAAGTGAAAAAATTGTAAGACATAATGTGTTCTATGCTTTCCAAAATAAACTTACTTTCCCCTACTTCAAATTGCTGACTTTCAACTAACATATAACCTACTCATTCTAAACCTTTTTCACGGGAGATGCAGGTGTACAAGGATTACACATCTATTGTAACTAATATGTCATCTTTGTCTATCTCTAAATTTTTTATTTTATCCAAAAAATATTTTGAGTCGCAAATACATGGCTTGGTTCCTTGTACCAACCTTAATATGGCCCTGTCAACAAATTTAGATAGGGGCTCTAACTTGGATGCCCTGGCTGCTACAATTGGTCTATATGGTGGACTCTGCTCATTTTTATGCACTTTGGGGATTCCAAAGAAATACCCAACCTTGGGTTTGTTCACCTGAAAAAATTCAAACATACTCTCCGAAATAACCCCTTTATCCAGTTGATCCACCAACCATGCATCAATATATTTATATGCTTTGTTTATTTCCAACTTAGTCACTTTTTTGTATGAATGCACATCCTTTAAAAGCTCATATACACCACTGAAATTATCAACTGTATTTACCACCACCATAGACTCCCCCTTGTCTGCTCTCATGATTCTAATGGAAGAATCACTTTTTAAGGCTTCAAAACTTTCTCTTTGCTTCTTAGTTAAATTGTGATACTATCCTTTGCTTTTTTGTTGCAACAAACTTCTAATTTCTACTTTACAAATATCTTCAAAGGCTTTAATAGTAGCATGAAGTGGTGGGTTTAACATACTTGGTACTTTAAAGTCACTCTTTACATATTCCTGTTCTTGACCAAATAACAGTTTTAAATTTAACTTGCATGTGAAATCTTTCAAGTCTATAATGGTATTAACTATATCAGACCTCCTCGATGGAATAAACAAAACACCTTTACTTAAAACGTGTTTTTCATGTATTGTTAACTGTTTATTCGACAAATTGAATATTTTAAATGTCTTAGGCATTACCTGGGTTGCCTGTTTGTCTGCCGGTTGTTCCCTCTCTGGAAAAGTGGATAAATCCCTGCCTGGTTTGATGTTTCCACCACCATTGACCAGGTTCTGCCTGTTGGACTGTTTCTGCCTCTCTGATGTATGTTGGTCTTATAGATCTGCTGGCTTCTCCCTGTTGTTGATTTTGCTTGCATCTTCGCTCTTCTATTCTCTTGGAACTTCTAGGAGATAAAAAATGACAATTTCCCTGCTGCTGTTGTCGATTATCGTCTTACACTTCACTATCACTGAATGCTTGCCCCACAGACTGTTCAACAGTTACTTGTGTTGAGGTATTTCCTCTGAAAGCCTCTTCCACTTCCTGTCTAGAGTTTAAGGTGGTACTGCCTGCATTCTCATTATATGTAATGCGATCTCTATTGATTGTCTTCTCTTTTTTAAGTTTTAAAAAAGAACTTCACTTTTCTATCTTATCTTGCATTTTATTGATAAAAATCTTCAATTTCTTGAACTGGAGCTGCCAAAGTTAATTTGTCCAGTAAACCTTCTATCCACTTGCCCAGTTTCTTTTCTTCTTCTTCCTGATGTTACTTAAGTAGCTCTACTAACTTTAAGCTGGTTTCTTCACATACCTGGTTCCATTTATTTAAAAATGTTGAACCAAATATGCCACTTGGTTTGTTGTTGGCTTTTAAGCCCTTCGGCACTCTTTGCACTTCCAAACAAAACTTAAAATAGGCAATGTTCCATTGTAAGCATTTATGCTTATTCAATGACAATTCCAAGTCTTTAAATAACCAGTCTTTATTCAAAGAGACCCTTGGCATGCCCTCTGGAACCAAAAAAACTTCTGCCTCTTCTGCTGAATTGATAACTGGTGCGGTCATGATATTTTTGACCGATTCTCTCCATTTATTGCTGTTTCCATTGCTGCTTGGTTTATAAGACAATTCGATTTCTTCTTGCCTTGCCAAGTTTGTAGTATCCATAGGATATGGATGTACAGTGGGATCTAATGTCTCTTCCCCCTCTTCCTCTCCATTGGCAGCAAGGTGAAGCATGTTTCAGTAAAATATAGCACAAATGAAAAACAAGCTGAAAATGTGCCTCTGTACAAGTGAATATTCACAGTTAAATATACAAAAAGCACTTGCAAGGTGTTGCAATAAATTCCAAAAGCTGCAAAGTTGTGAATCCCAAAGAAAACTTCCTTTTATTAACACAAATACAGGCTTAAGTGCTTTCGGCCATGAAAATGGTCTTCATCAGAAACACCCATAATCCCAATGGCAAACACTAAAATACCATTACAGTGCTAGGTAGGTTTACATGCAGTTCAGAATTTGTGGTATACATGGCAAAGTGCCTAGCATGTAATTCCTTCTACATAGGAAGAACCAATAGAGCACTGAGAAGGAGAATTTATGAACATTATTATGGAATAAAAAATAAAGATTACAATAATGCATTGTTCAAACATACATTAGAAAGTCCCAAGTGTTCAAAGTTTTTGTTTTCAGTAATAGACTATGTTTCTCCTGATTTTAATGGGGACAAAGAAGGACAGTTTGAATACAAAGAGCTTAAATGGCAGATTCAGCTCAATGCTTATAACAAACCTGGTCTTAATAGTGGGGTGAATTATAAAGTTGTTTTATGTAGAAAAGCAAAATATAATAAATGCAAGTAGAATTGCAGTTTTTATGTGTCTTATAGTAGTGTTTTTAGTTTATGTTACTTGTATAAAATATATTAATTGGTTAATTGAATAGTAAATTTTTGTTACTGAAGGGTATTTAAGTGGTTGTCATTGTCAATGACTCAACAGGGAACTCACTTGCCTTTGGTGCTGCAACATCAAAAGGCTGTGGATTCCATTTACCTCCCACCATCCCACCACCCTTGCAGATATTAATCTCAACTAAATCCTTTTGGCACTTTTTAAAATTAAAATACTACTTCTGTGAGTCCTGACAATATTCCTGGATGTTTGATAAGAAGCATGAAGCCTGTCCTAGTTAAACCTCTCAAAAATCTGTTCATCTTGAGTCTCTCAACTGGTTATATCCTTGTGGTGTGAAAAATGGTAGTTGTGGTGCATGCAGGGACAACTACCCATTCCATTGTCCAAATCCCTACTAAACAAAGAAAGTGTCATGTATTGCTTTCTTTGGAATGAACATTTGTTTCAGAGAAGGGATACGCATTGGGTGATGAATCTGTCACACCATTATGTTTTGCTTGTATGCTGTAGCAGGTTTAAGTCTCTGGTTCTCAAGTTAGTTGGACTCTTTTATTTGATGATATATAAGAAGTCTTCATCTAATACTGCAGTGGTGGTGCTGCGGTAGCGCTGTTGCCTTACAGTAAGACGTTGTCCCGTTCAATTGTCAGCTACAGTGTCTTCTGTCTGGAGACATGCATGAATGGGCATACCTTTGTTGAAGGTTGTGCGTCAGGGCTGACAACTCGGCACGTAAAAATCTACTGCCAATCATTAGCGGACCGGAGTTCCGCTGTGGTGACCCCTAACCGTGAAAAGCCGAAAGATGCAACAATAACAACAATATAAGAAGTCTTCATCTACTGGATCCTTAATGGCCTGAAAGGCAAGGCACAAGTTGACCATAAGGCAGTGAATAAAGGAACATTACTTCCAGCTTCTCCTGGCAGATCATGTCTTTTAAACACACAATCTTTTTAGTTAAGAACCTTTGTGGACTTTCTAGTTGCTTGATGTGCCTAGTGAGATACATCCCACAAGAAGCAATTTATTTTATAATAGGTCTAATCAATGCAGAATTAATACAGAATATAGAGGGGTAAGGACTTCCATGGACCTGAATGAAATACATTTTGCAATCAGCTGAACCAGGTAAAATTTCTTAGTCACTATTACAACATGGTGGTCTAAAATGAGATAATTATCTGCCCATGTTTCAGGATCTCTCAGAACACTTCATTGTGAAACAAGATGTTGTCTACATAAATAGATGACTGGATTGTTTGCCATATTCAATGATACTGTGCTTTTTGCATTTAGATTTAACCCATTTTTGAGCACCAGCTCACGTACTTGAGTCCTAGATGGAGCTTCTGTATGTCAGAGGGGGACTTGAGAATAATACCAAGATTGCAGTTGTCCACAAACTTGGTCAGCCAAAAATCCCCATTTGAAATTTGGGGAACTGTGAAGTAGATGCTGAACAGTAGAGGTCCCAAACATAGATTCATGCAGAACAACCCTGCTTAACTTCATACTCACTGAGGACACACCTGCCTTCCTCAGTAGATGGGTTCTATCCCTCAGTCAATTTACTATCCACCTAACTATGTAAGGATCAGTTTTGTGCTCATTCAGTTTGTTTGTTATGTTAGTATGTGGTATAGTATCAAAAACATCATTCAAGATGAGGGATTCTGTATGGATAGCATGTCTTTTTTTCCATGGCTTGAGTTACTCTCTCAAAGAAGTTGCTCAAATTCATTAGACAGGATCTACTCTTAACAAAAAACAAACATTTGGGTGTCAAGCCTTATAAGATTTTTGATATTATACTTAATTAGGGCACTTATAATGCATTGCATGGCTTTGCAGTTGAGACTAGTCAGGTTAATGAGTCTGCAGTTCTTGGGCTCAGTGGTGGGTTCATCTTTGTGAAGTGGCATCTCAACAGCTGTGGTACATACTTCAGGGACATGACCAGTGGCTAAACTCAGGTTTGATGCTGCAGGAGTGGGTCCACTAGGGCATGTTTTGTGCTATTTATTAAACAACAGGGTATACTATCAGGTCCCAAGGATGATGTATTTTTTATTTTGGAGAGTAACTTAAGCAAGTCTTTTTTGATTATGATTGGGGGGTGAAATGTTCTGAGATATGTGGGCTTTGTATAGTTTTTTTTCTGCACTGAACTTTTTAGCTAATCTGTTGGCTATATGCACTGGATCTGAGTAGGTAATGCCATTTTGGATATGTTCTGAGCAATGATGGGTGTTATTCCTTAGTTTCTTACCATACCTAAAAAGAGATTTGTAATTGTCTTTGGCTTCTTTTTTTCTGATGGTGCTTTTTTGATAAGATTTTAATTTTAACCTTGAACTGAGTATTTTTCCTAGCTAAATAGTATAAGATTTTTCTCTTTTATTATATTTCTTATTTATACATATGGACAGCCAAGATGGTTGGTTTACTTTTAAATGTTAAATTTTGTTTGGATCTTGTAGGGATGGCTAGGTCAATGCACTTATCCAGGTGTGCATAAAGTTTGTTGTAGCTTGGTTAATACAGTTAACCCTGAATTTTGAGAATTTATTCTAAAATTGTAGAAGGTTGACATGTTGGAAGTGTCTAAATTTTGTGATATTTGCATCTGTTTGGAGATTTTGAATGAAAAGGTTACTAGTTTGTAATTGGATTTAACTGGGGATAGGCGTACCAGAGGGATAGTGCTTATCAATGCTATGATGGTAAGGCCCAGGTCAAGAATATTTTTTTCTAGTGGGTTCCTTATAAATTTGGTCCATGGAGTTTTTATTTATGAAATCGAGGAATTTTTGGGTGTAATCTACAGATGAGGTATAGCTATCCCATTTTATTGTTAAGCAGTTAATCACTCCAAGGATAATGACATTTCTCTTAATTTGAAGTTCATTCAGTGTATTTAGAACCTAACACGGTTTTCTGGGAGCATGGAGGTGTCCTGTAACATGCTATGGTCCTATTTAATGTGATTTGGATCTCAGTGAGTTCCCTTTTTTGGATCCCTGTCTAGAAGTAATATGGTCTGTACCAAATATGGATAATCCATTATCTGGACTCTGCCTAAAAGAAGCCCTTTGAGGGCAGAAAAGGCTTTAGCCAGTGTTAGGAAGCACTGGAATGAGAGGTAAAGATCAACCTTGGCAAAGCAAAACTGACTTTCTAGCATTCCTTGTTATGCTGACACAAAATGGATTCCCTGAAATGACTCAAGCTATATAGCCAGTTGTTGAAACCAATCATCTTTCCCTAAGCTTTACATCATTTGAGGAAAGGGAAGAAATCTGCTCAAAACCAGGGCCTTAACTGTATTTGTGACATGAGTGGAGGGCTCTGTCATGTCTGGCGGCATATCCCCCAGGATGTTATGTTCCCAGTCATTCACCCTCACATAGACCACTACCATGCCATAAACATATTTGTTTGACTTAAGGGTCTTTTGGGCCCATGGTATGTTGGACAGCTTGGCTTTGGAAAGGCAACTCACTGGCAGTCTCTCTTTGTTAAGCCTCATAAAAGCTGAGTCACTATGTCTCACAATGGAATCATCCATCACTAGGACACTTTTGCTAGAGGGGTGTCTGGGTGCACTAGTTTAGCAATGGATTATTTCCTGGTGACCCTTTATTGTGTCAGTGATATTAGGTGCTATAATATTTGATTTATGTTGAGCCCTGCATTTGCTACATCTTGGAGGATTAAGCAGTGACTTTTTAACATTATCAGCATATGATAGTTTACTGTCTGCTTGTGTGAAATGCAGTGGAGGTGTGTGCTGCTTACAGGTTATATTTATTTGTGAACGAGAAACCTTCAGTTTGGCTAAATATCTAACTCTCTCACATGCTGATAATGATGAGATAAGTAATAATGCATTGGTTGATGCTTACAGCAAATAATGCAATGACTGATGGTTACAGCGAGTAATGCAATGACTGATGCTTACAGCAAGTATGTCTGATGCCTACAGCGAGTAATGCAATGACTGATGCTTACAGCAAGTAATGCAATGACTGATGCCTACAGCAAGTAATGCAATGACAAATGCTTACAACAAGTAATGCAATGACTGATGCTTACAGCAAGTAATGCATTGGTTGGTGCTTACAACGAGTAATGCAATGACTGATGCTTACAGCAAGTAATGCAATGACTGATGCTTACAGCAAGTAATGCAATGACATGCTTACAGCAAGTAATGAACTGGCTGATGCTTACAGTAAGTAATTCATTGGTTGATGCTTACAGCAATAATGCAATGACTGATGCTTACAACGAGTAATGCATTGGCTGATGCTTATAGCGAGTAATGCAATGACTGATGCTTACAGCGAGTAATGCATTAATTGATGCCTACAGTGAGTAATGCAATGACTGATGCTTACAACGAGTAATGCATTGGCTGATGCTTATAGCGAGTAATGCAATGACTGATGCTTACAGCGAGTAATGCATTAATTGATGCCTACAGTGAGTAATGCAATGACTGATGCTTACAACGAGTAATGCAATGACTGATGCTTACAGCAAGTAATGCAATGACTGATGCTTACAGCAAGTAATGCATTGGTTGTTGCTTACAGCGAGTAATGCAATGACTGATGCTTACAGAAAGTAATGCAATGACTGATACTTACAGCAAGTAATGCATTGGTTGATGCTTACAGCAAGTAATGCAATGACTGATGCTTACAGTGAGTAATGCAATGATTGATGCTTACAGTGATTAATGCAATGACTGATGCTTACAGCAAGTAATGCAATGGTTGATGCTTACAGCAAGTAATGCAATGACTGATGCTTACAGTGAGTAATGCAATGATTGATGCTTACAGTGATTAATGCAATGCCTGATGCTTACACCAAGTAATGCATTGGCTGATGCTTACAACAAGTAATGCAATGACTGATGCTTATAGCAAGTAATGCATTAGTTGATGCTTACAGTGAGTAATGCAATGACTGTTGTTTACAGTAAGTAATGCAATGACTGTTGCTTACAGCAAGTAAAGCACTGGTTGATGCTTACAGCGAGTAATGCAATGACTGATGCTTACAGCAAGTAATGCAATGACTGATGCTTACAGCGAGTAATGCAATGACTGATGCTTACAGCAAGTAATGCAATGACTGATGCTTACAGCAAGTAATGCATTGGCCAATGCTTACAGCGAGTAATGCATTGGCTGATGCTTACAGCAAATATTGCATTGGTTGATGCTTACAGTGAGTAATGAATGACTGATGCTTACAGCAAGTAATGCAATGACTGATGCTTACAGCAAGTAATGCATTGGTTGATGCTTACAGTGAGTAATGCAATGACTGATGCTTACAACAAGTAATGTATTGGTTGATGCTTAAAGCGAGTAATGCACTGGCTGTAAGCATCAGACAATTGTTACAATAACCTAGTATACCAGTGCTATGAGGTTGGCAACTGAGGGGGGACAAGATGGCGACCTTCCATTTTAGTCAAAGAATACAGTAAATTAATTTAATATTATTTGGTTTTAAGAAAAAAAATGCTAAAAAGATATCAATGCACTTAATATAATTATATTGTTAAGGGAACATGACTTAATGGTTTATTAATAAGGGTCCTGTATTTGTCAGCTATAAGAAGATAAAGTAATATAAAAGGAATGTGGCCTAAGTATTTATTTATAAATGGCTTGTATTTTTAGTGAAAGGGGAAAATAATAAAGATAGGATGAATAAGAACAGTCCCCAGTTATCCAAGATGGTAGTTGGCTTGAATCTAATTAGGAGGCATTGTGGGAATACATCTACAGAGTCTTAATGAGTGTGAGAATGAATAGGTTCAGTTGTAGAGAATTTGACACTAGAAGGGCTTGCATCTATCAAGTACAGCGTTGTATGTCACTATGGAGTGGCACTCACTCGGTGCTGTTGGTTTCAGCAAGGAAAACAAAGGAAACAAAAGAAAACAACTTGACTTTGGTCAGTAATGCCCACTTCCAGAATACAGTAGCAATTTAACTCTCTGACACAGAGCAAATATTATTGGCTCATACAAGCTAACGTATGACCAAAAACTAGCTGGAAAATTTATAAGTCAGCAGGAAAATTAAGGACAAGCAGAGAACAACACTACATCAGATACCAGAATCACTCTAGCAATAAAGTGGCTAGAGTGACTGCATAAACATAACTGAAATGTTTTTTTTAACTAAATAGAAAGTAATGCAAAACAGACTAAACCAGTAGTTTAGCTGTGTAAATCACTAGGCAGCTGTAAGTTCACAGGTAGGTACTAGGCTATTGGCCCTAGGGCCTATATAAGCCTAGCCAAAAGGTACCCTGGCTTTCACCACCCAAGAAAATTATTTTCCTGTGCCCCTGTCGAGCAGAGCCACAGAAGTGATCCCTGGGGTGAATTTCCTATCTCCCATCCAATCATCAAGATTTTTCTTGAAGAGTGCTAATGAGGAGCTTTCTTTGATATAGATAGGTAGTTTGTTCCAGAGTATGGGAAGTCTCTGGGACAGGAATCTAGCCCTCCAGCATGTTCTGTTTATTGTGGTGACAAGGTTTAGGTCCCTAGAGTGTGTAGCTAGTAGGGATTGGGATTTCTTTAAGTGGAGCATGTCCAAAAGCTCTGGGTTTGACATAGCTTTGTATGTTAGGCAGAGATCACTGCTGAGTAGGCGATATGTGACGGAGTAAAGCTGCAGTTTTTTTACACGGTCTGCATAGGGCATCTGTTTGAGGCTGGTAATCCTCTTTGTGAGGTATTTCTGTGGCCTTTCCAGTTGTTGTAGATGTCTTGTGAGGTACATACCAAAAGGGGCATTGTACTCTATAATGGGTCTAATGAGTGACGAGTAGAGGGGAACAATGACCTCAGTTTTCCTGGATGAGAAACCTTTTGTGATGAGGTGTGCCACCTAGAAGGATTTCCTGACTACTGTGGTGATGTGATTATCAAAGGAGAGACTACTGTCCACCTGTGTGACTACCGACTATGTGGTGGTTCATTGGTACAGAGTTTTTACCAAAAGGGATGACAATGCACTTTTTGGCATCGAGCTTGAGGCCATGGCTTTGACACCAGGCATCTGTCTCAGTGAGGCCCTTTTGTAGGATGTTCACATCTTTTGGTTGGACAAAGAGAAGATAATATAGCTCTGCAAGTAAACTTACCATAACAGTAGATGTTTGAATGATCCCCGCTGCAGTAACCTTAGCTATATGAGTTACATCCTGCCAAGGATATGACAGCTGACCAGTTTCCAAAGCTTCAAGGCAGCTTCCACAATCTCAGACTGATAGCCAGATTGAGCTAAACTGACTAAAAAGATAGATTTCGGTCCAAAAGACAGGAAGGCTAAAGCACAGAGAAGGACAATGCTAGAAAAATAATAATCATAATAATAATAATAATAATAATAATAATACATGTCCACATCCTGAAATAAAAACATATAAAAGCAACAGGGACAGAGGGAGAGAACAGCAACTCCAGTACTGTAAAGGTAAGTTTACTTACAGAACTGTGCTATATTCTTCATATCGATCACTCCTGCAGTAGCCTTAGCTATATGGGCAGATTGCCATAACGTATACTGACTAGGAAGAGAGAAAGGATGTGGGTCCAGGAACCTTTCATGAATGATCATGGCAAAGCCTGCCCTAAACTTGGAGAAGGAATCTAGTTTATAGTGCTTTGTGAAAGTGTGCACAGAGGGATAAGTTGCTGCTTCTAGAAAACTTCTATAATCCAACCCTTTCCAAAAAGCCACACATGAGGACAAGGCCCTGGTTTAATGAACCTTGACCTTGCCTGGAATAATTTTGTTGTGGTGGGTATAACAATAGATAACATGAGGCAACCATTTAGAAACAGTCTGAACTGACAGAGGTTGCCCCTTAATTAATTACTTTTAATTCAATTAAATTAATCTCCCCTTTTAAGAAAGAACAGATGAGAGATCCTGTAAGATTTTGTTCTCTCAAAGTAGCACCTGAGTTACCCATGGACATCCAAGTTATGAAATATCATATCACTCTCATATTAAATCCTAGAAGGAAGAAAGTGAGATGCTTTGGCAAATGCTAAACCTAGAAACGATAAAGGATTGGTAATTAAGGGAACCTTCTCAAGGTGGAAAATAAGGCAGTTCCACCATAAGATATTGCAATTCAGATACTGTTCTTGCAGAAGGTCAGAGCAAGTAGCAGAATTGTTTAAAAGTCAGCAGTTTCATGCACTGGTTCAAATGGAGCAAAATGTTTAGTTATATTAATACCAAATTTAGATAAGGATGAGGAACAACCTGAATTCCAAGAGGCTTCATATGCAACACCGCTTTCAAAACCATTTTCATATTACACTGCACAGAAAGAGGAGGATCCAAGGTCAGGCAGGATAAATAGCCAACACATTAACTTTGATTGAGAAGAAAGATGGCCCATAGGATAGGAACTGACACACACAATGTAGAACCAAAGAAACACTAGCCCAGAATGGGTGTTGGTTCTTTTCTCTGCACCAAATAGAAAACCTTTTCCAATATCTGATTTTCGAGGAGCAGGATTGGTCGCCTCTTTTAATATCTACTTCAATCAAATCAGTATCCAAGCTGAACATAACAGGAGGAAAATATCTGAAGTTATATTTACAAAATCCATCAAGCTTCCAAAGAGGAGACGATTCTATAACAGTAAGTGGACACAAGCAGAAGTGTTACAGAAAGGTAGCAACTCCTTTCTAGGTAATAGAAAGATCTGGTCCTACCTCAGTATTTAACTGATCTAAGGCTGCCCAGACGATGCCGTTGGGAGCTGCTTTCTTCCAAAAAAAAATACAATTAGAATTGGTGCTTGCTGATACACTTAGGATCATAACTGCAATCTTCATAAAACTCTCCTTGCAAATTATAGGAATGCACATTGATCTGGCAATGATGCTATCCCCAATAGTTCTCCTCTCACTGAGGTACAGCGAGCTTAAATTTAGTTTATCTAAGTAGGAGGCATGGGGATTCAGCGCTCAACAAAAATACTTTATTTACTTTTACAGCTAATTTCCACATTCACTGTATTTCACACATGGTGCACTCCATTTTTTTTCAGCAAACCTTTAAATTACAACAGCAAACAGGTTGCTGTCAGCGCTGCTTATCCAAGAATTGAAATGGAAAGAAATAATAGAAAATTAATTAGGACTTCAGCCAATCTTCTTGTCTTTTGGCTTTTCCCGGTTAGGGGTCACCACAGCGGAACTCCGGTCCGCTAATGATTGGCAGTAGAGTTTTATGTGCTGGCTTGCCGGGCCTAACGCACAACCTTCAATGAAGGAATGCCCATTCACACATGTCATCACACAGAAGACGCTCTAACTGAGAATCGAACAGGCAACGTCTAACTGGGAGGCGACAACGCTACCGCAGCACCACCACCGCACAGTTTAATTTTCTGCCACATAACAACTACCGCTGACTTTTACAAACTAACACTTGACTAAAAACTATCTGAAAAAGCTTATAAAACAGCAGCATAAATAACTAGGTCATAACAATAAATAAAATACTAACATTTTAGCACTGCAGTTACAACAAGGCAACCGCATAAACGCAACAGAATATTTTAACCTAACAGTAAAATATAAAGTAAAAATGAATAAAATAGCTCTTAAACTGAACTGTACAAATCACTAGGCAGCTATAAGTGCAACTGAAAGAACTTTCTTGCTCTTTATATGACGAATCAGCTCAAAGCACCAGTTTTAGTAATTTCAGAACATATGCCTCGTGCACATCTTTCTGAAGTCTTTAAAGTAAAACAGGGTATCTGAAGCCATGGATAAGAGGCATACAAACATACTGTTCCTCATTTTGGGTTTTAAAAATTCAGTTTCCACATTGTTACATATTGAAAAGATGTATCACACATTCATTATTAAGAATGCTTTTAACAAATAACCATGGTAAATAATACTGAATCATGTTAATTCACAAATGTACTTTTTCTACAAGTTTGAAGAAAGGATCACTGATTATGCTGTAAGCTTGAAGTCTAAATGACAAGCTATTTGACACTGAGGAACTAATAAAACAAAACTGTAAAAGGGACCAGTGTAATAGATAAATTTAATAAAATATTTAGTGCTTTCTTCAACAATTAACATGAACTCCTTCAGAACAAACTAACTCACTCTATACTCACTTTTTAAATACATAAAAATACATTATATGATTACATGACATATCCAAATGTCATAAACCATAATAATTCCAAAAGTAAACATAATTTACAAAACAATTTCATAAATCAGCTTATGGCACTATATGTACATCCTCTGTATTGCTATGGGTTGTAATTGTAATCAAATGTCTCAACTGTACCAAATTGTTCAGTATTTATTGATTTTGAGGGCAAAATAATGGAGTGCCATGAATTCATGAGTGGCCCATTTAATTCCCAAGTTTTTATTTTATATATATATATATATATATATATATATATATATATATATATATATATATAAAACTTTAAATTTATGGCTGACGTCACCACGCATTGACTCCCTGTCTGACTCTCAGAGACACGGGAGATTCAAAAAAATAAAAAAAGAAAACTAATTAAAAAAAAAAAAAAATTAAAAAAAACTGTGGGCAACTTGTGGGGCTGGGGAAGTCTCAGCTTAACTAGACACTGGCAATCCGCACCATAGTAGCTGGTCTAGGTGCACAGAAGGATTACTTGCTTGGGAGTTGGGAAAGCTTGGCTGCTTATTCATGGTGTCCCTGATGATAGCTGCTGTGGATGCATTTGTTGATGGGGCAAACAGGAAGAGGGGAACTGTTACGGTTGGTAAAGTACCACTGATTATATAGATATGGCCTCCAGTCAGGCCAGGAAAATGTGTCGGGAATGCTAGGTTCTTAAGACGCTAACAGTTTTAAGAACAGAGGTGCAGGTGCATGTTCATTCCTTCTTGCTGTGACTCTGAGCATGTTTGTGCAAATTCACCTGTTGGGGTTGCAGGCTGGGAGTGCTGAGTGTGGAATGGCTTTTCTGTTTGAGATATACTAACTGGAGGCACAGATACAGTGGGGTAAACTGTGAGATTAACAGTGCAGGCAAGACAGCAAGCTGGCTGTTTGGCTGGCACAGAAGGTTGAAAAGAATGCAGATAAGGTGGGGAGGCTATCACAGACTTTGAAGGGTTTAGTTACAGTTAGATGTTTGACAGCCACTGTGTGAAGAAAGGGTGCTGAGTTTCCACATTTGATGTTGTGCTTGGGACTTAAAACTGCAGCAGCAGAATAACTTTATCTATTTTATTGTGTGCGGTTTTATTCACACAGAAGTTATTCCTAATGCCAGTATTGCTGCGTTTGAGTAAATGGACTCAATGAAATGCAGAGAGAGTCACAGTCTTTTCCTTTTTCATTCCCATTATATTGTAATCATAATACTTATCACACAATCGTTTTGCCTTTGAGAGTAAGAGTGTTTGGTATTTGCACATTATATGTTTAAGCATATGTACATACTGTCTGTGTCTGTTCTACCCACTAACCACAGTTCTGTATACTTTTAAGGACGACATTCTTTTGATGTTGCACAGTGTTTTGTTGTGGAAGCTCTTGAAGCTTGATGTGTTGTCGCAACCTTTTGTAATGCTGGTTGCCTTTTTCTGTTATCCTAGCTTAGTATTAATTTATGATTGTCATATTTATTATGTTCATGTCCCTTACATGCAAAAAGAGACACAGACACACACCTCTCATCTGTGTCTCATTATAAGGACTGTTCCTCATTTTGAGTCTTAAAACATTTCTGTTCCACATTCAAAGGGTTGGACATTGATGTTAATATTTTTTAACAGATACCCATTATACATAATGTTGAACCATATTAACTCCGCAAAATAACGCTATATGTGAAATCATTTAATATCAATCCCATGATCTTCTTAGTTGAAGTCATATCTTTCAGTCTCTCAGAGCAAGAAATCTGGACAAAGTCAACAATAAGGGTGGGACAAAAGCCCAAAAATAGGGAGGGACAGATTTTAAATATTGCTCCTGTAAACTCAGATAGTTGCTAGAATAACAGGTTTTACATTATTATGTATTTTCTGAGGGATATGATGTCTGAAATTCAAATGTCTACAAATTATTTATTATTATTTAGTGACTTTAATCTTCATGGTAGTATCCTGCAATTCCATTGAATTGGGCAGGGATACATGATTATGTATGCAAATATTATGTTAATCAGTGTCCTGATTTCTGGCCAGTTGTACCTACTTTTCATGGGCCTTTGTCCAGATTTTTGATTTTCCAGGTTGAGACGTATGATTGTAATGCACACTTGATATATGCTAATGTAATGCCTGGGTTTAATGCCTTCCATGTCTTCTAATCCAGTGGAAACTATGGGGGCATGTCAATTTTTGTCAGAGACCATATCATCTTTAAAAAGATTCCCAGAGACCCACAAATGGAACTTATCAAACTACAAATTACATTAAACAGAATCAACTCTCAGTTCATTGTTTGTTATCTTATATCCTCCATGACCTTGTAAGGTCATGTCAGGTTTCTAAACATGATGGATGAACTCCCCAGAAATAAGAACTACATTATTCTGGGTGACTTTAATTACCCATCAACTGATTGGAGAACCTAAACCTCCAACTTATATGCACAGTAGTTTTTAGATTGAATAAATAAAATCTCAGTGGACTAGAATGTCACTGGCCAGACTCAAGGATGAAATATTTTTGACTTGGTCAATACAAATGTAGCATCATCATGCACAACTCCACAAGTAACTCCTTCTCTGATTAAATCACACCACATGCTATTAACTTTTCCCCTCAAACTATCTAACCCTCCCTAAAACCAATATATCACACTTCAAAGACTTTAAGTGTACAAATCTTATTATATTCTATGATGAAATCTTATAACTCAGTTGTAACAACATCACCCCAGACATTGCTTCAGCAGATAGATTCACTAAGGAGTTGTATACTCATATTAATAAATATTTTAAATTAGCATTCCCATCTAGATCAAAATACAATGAGAAGTTTAATAGTAGACCACCCTGCTGGTCTACCAACATAAATCAAATCTACTTGCTTGTTGTTTAGGTTACTGGCATTTAGCAGAGCTGCAATCACAGCCCACAATCTTTCATCTCCAAATGAGTAGATAACAGATGTAAAAACCACCAAGTCAAGTAAAATGTTAGGAATTTGACTAAGAAGTAAAGGAAGTCTATTAGATCTGCTAAAGCAGTCCGTTAACTCAGGTTGGCATCTAAAGCCAAAGATAATTATAAATCATTATTTACATATGTTAGAAAACTTAGAAAGAACAATCAACGATGAGCAGAAATATTAAATTACAAAACCTACTCAGACTTGGTGGACATTGGTAATATACTATCAAATAAATTTAGCGTACACTTCACTTCTGAGATGACTATCTAATATCCTGCACCAGCTGTACTTCTCAAAGTCCCCATCATCACTAAAGGACATGTACTGAAAGTGCTTTCCAAGACTAAGAACACTTCCTCCATGGGAGCAGATAACATCCTGGGTACTGTTTTCCTTAAGTAGGATTTAGTTTGACCTAATTAGTAGTATTGTTTGGAGGTGGGCACTTACTGTTCTAAAACACACTTTTTTACGGCCCTTTTTATATTGCTTGCCTTGAATAGGCTGATTTAAAATTGCCTGTGACGAACAAAGACTAGTTGCTTTGGAACACTACCTGGTTTTCATTATTTTTGGGAATTATTGTGACTGAGCATATCAACAATGTTTTAAGACCACTAGTTTCTCTGGTTTTTTATTTTTTATGGATAGGAAATTGGATACAAATCAGAACCCACATGGTGTGTGTGGGTGGCAGGGGCAGCATCAGAGAACATGAAGGAGACCAGTGGTGTCCTTCAGGGCTCAGTGCTAGAACCACTTTTGTTTGGTGTTTACTTCTCTGATCTGCATACTAAAAAACAAAATCTATGGCTAACGAAGTTTGCAGATGACACATCACTGAGGATAACAGTCAATAATGCTAGTCATTAGAGTTTCATAGCTCTCAGAAAATGCTTTCAAATCGATTCAAGTTGTCTGGCATGTAATACTCTAAACTATTAACAGACCGATCGATCCCTGTAATCAAAAGTACAAGGTTTGAATCCTTCCATCTCCAATTGTCTGCTGTGTGTCTTTTAGCAAGTTACTCAGACAGTGTTCCTGGGATATCCCTGAAAAGGGACACTTTGCACAGTGAGATTACATGAATAGACGATAGATAAAAAATGGTATTTAAAAAGTGGGCCTTTGTCTAGAATTCTTGAGCAAATAAGTTGAGAGGTATACTTTGTCCATTCCCTGTAAACTCTATGTCTTTTTGGCAAATTTTTGTAGATTGCACTCAGTAAATAATAACAGGCTTGCATTTCAGAATTGTATTCTTCAGAAAAAACTTGCTAAGCAAACATTTTTAATCTAGCAACTTTCAAAGTATATTTTATTTTACATTTGTTAACCGGGGGTGTCTGACTGAGTTGAAAAGGCCCCTTTTCAACAGAGGCCCAGGGAGAAAAGCTCCACACAGAAAAATAATTACAGATGCATTTAGATATTTAGACATGGTCAGTATACACACAAGTAACAATAACCGGGCAGACTTAATTTGTTAATTAGTTTACAGATTACAGTGCATGTTTACAGATTACAGTGCACCTTACATAATTATTGTACGTTAGTCAGAAAATTAAAAGGACACTGACAAACAATGCAAAGGTATAGGCTTGACATACAGAAAGCATAGGTTTTAGTAAACTATTGTAGCTCATTTTTGTTATTTATTTTTTATTTTACGTATAAGCTGTTTCTGATTTTTGAGTCTTTGTCTCTGATCTGTGGTATGAGGTTGAGAGGACAGATGGGTTTGCATTGAGTTCTAGTGTATGGTTTTGACAGCAGTGAGCTGAGATGCATTTCTGGCCCATTATTTATGAATGTATTCATTCACTTGTTTTTAAGCAGATATCTGAGGTGTACAGCTATTCATGCAGTTGTAATTGATGGTTGTTTGTGTGTGTGTATAATACTTGGTTACTGCAACCCACTGTAGTTATGGTGTAAAGGAAGGAATCAATTGTAGTAAACAGGAACACCATCATATGAGCCATGTTTTTTGGTACAATGCTCAGTTTCCTTGTTTTGTTGACTGTTAATAGTGTCATTATTTGGATGTAAATAAAGTAGACAGCATGAAGTCTAGAGTTTAATGTTAATATTTTAACAGTGAATACATTGTTAATTAACCTTGTTTTTTGCAGACATGTGGGTGTGAAATGCACTGTGTTGGGATACATCTGTCTACCTGGTACATAGTGCAGATGAGTAAGGCTGTGAGCTGCGTCTATAGCACGGGGTTTGATTGCTTCATCTTTCATTTGTGTATTGTGTGACTCTCACCAGGTCACTTCATCAGACAGATACAAATCCAGTGGCCTTTCCCTAGCTGTTAACAAATGTTTTGCATGTGTGTCCATTGAATTCCTAAGATCTTCACATAGACACTTATTAGTGCTTCACTATATACTGTTTGATAATGAACTCCAGCATGTCTAGTTTAATGGGTTGCCAGATACAATTTCAGTAAATGTGGGTTTCAAGAGAAGATAAGTTCACTGCTGCCCATGTTAGCTCTGTTTTCAGTGTGAAACTGCTTTGCAAGTATTTGTTAGTGTTTTTCCAATAAAATTTGAAATATGAAATAACAGTTTTAAATTAAATCCAAATCTCCATGATCATTGTAAAAGTAAAAAAAAAAAAAAAAAAAAAAAAATATGTGCACTGACATGACAGGTTTGAACAGTGTTTTATGGTAATTGAAAGACAGTCATATAATAGGAAACTGATATGGCTGTTGGGAGGGGGATCAGACTATTACCCTGCATAGGGCTGCATTTGACTATGATCCCATTCTGTAACACACCATATCAAAATGAAAATATAGTTAGTGACTTGGGAAGATTAGTTGATAACTCCATGTAGCAATGGTTGTCAGGAAATCCTTCTGCCTGATGCAGGTTACTGTCAAATGTTATCCAGATGTAAAGATGTTATTGTTCCCTTGTATTCAGCACTAATCAGGCCAATTATAGAATACAACACCTTTTTTGAGATGTACCTCACCAGACACATCAAACAATTAGAAAGACCCCAGAGGATCCTAACAAAAACTATCACAGCGCTAAAATCCCTAAGCTACAAGAAAAGATGAGAAGCTCTGTTTTTATTTTCTGGGTGTTGTAAGGTCCTCACAGGAGACCTATACTTTGCCTTCTGTGCAATAGGGTCGCAGTAGTCCAGGATCTATTGTACCTTTATGAATCAAATAGTCTCACAAACATCATAAAAAGTGATTTAATCCTGCTTCTGCAGATCCATAACACAAAGTTAAGAGGCAGATTCATTATTGTCTCCATCACTTCTAGAATAGACTCATTCTAGAAATAAAGCAGCGTGGAATACTATCTTCCTTCCAAATGGATCTGGATAATTGGATGACCCTGTGGAGAGTGAAACTATCAAGTGTTAAACGTTCATAGTATACAAATGCCAGTAATTAAATAAGTAATAAATAACTTTGAATCTTTCTTTGTGAGAAAATGGGAAGCAAATTGAGAATTTGTATATATGAACATACTTATGTTAAAAATAAGAGGTACATTATAAATACAGGAACATGAGTGGCAAATAACCCTTGATGCAAGTAGAAATGTGATCCTTAATGTAGGTGTTAATTTTAAATCAGTTTTGAAGAGAAAACATTTGAAAACAAGGAAATAAGTGATTCTTGTGTATTTATTTCACACAGCATATATGTTACATACTAGGATATCTGGGGAAATAAGTGATTCTCATGTATTTATTTCGCAGACCATATATGTTACATACTAGGATATCTGCAGAAATAAGTGATTCTCGTGTATTTATTTCACACAGCATATATGTTAAATACTAGGATATCTGGGGAAATAAGTGATTCTCATGTATTTATTTCACAGACCATGTATGTTACATATTAGGATATCTGGGGAAATAAGTCAATCTTGTGTATTTATTTCACAGAGCATATATGTCACATACTAGGATATATGGGGAAATAAGTGATTCTCATGTATTTATTTCACAGACCATATATGTTACATACTAGGATATCTGGGGAAATAAGTCATTCTCGTGTATTTATTTCACAGAGCATATATGTTACATACTAGGATATCTGGGGAAATAAGTGATTCTCGTGTATTTATTTCACACAGCATATATGTTACATACTAGGATATCTGGGGAAATAAGTCATTCTTGTGTATTTATTTCACAGAGCATATATGTTACATATTAGGATATCTGGAGAAATAAGTGATTCTCATGTATTTATTTCACAGACCATATATGCTACATACTAGGATATCTGGGGAAATAAGTGATTCTCGTGTATTTATTTCACACAGCATATATGTTAAATACTAGGATATCTGGGGAAATAAGTGATTCTCTTGCATTTATTTCACAGACCATATATGTTACATACTGAGATATCTGGGGAAATAAATGATTCTCATGCATTTATTTCACAGACCATATATGTTACATACTAGGATATCTGGGGAAATAAGTGATTCTCGTGTATTTATTTCACAGACCATATATGTTACATACTGGGATATCTGGGGAAATAAGTGATTCTCATGCATTTATTTCACAGACCATATATGTTACATAATAGGATATCTGGGAAAATAAGTGATTCAAGTGTATTTATTTCATAGAGCATATATGTTACATACTAGGATATCTGGGGAAAAAGTGATTCTTGTGTATTTATTTCATAGACCATATATGTTACATATTAGGATATCTGGGGAAATAAGTGATTCTCGTGTATTTATTTCACAGACCATATATGTTACATAATAGGATATCTGGGGAAATAAGTGATTCTTGTGTATTTATTTCACAGACCATATATGTTACATACTGGGATATCTGGGGAAATAAGTGATTCTCGTGTATTTATTTCACAGACCATATATGTTACATACTAGGATATCTGGGGAAAAAGTGATTCTTGTGTATTTATTTCATAGACCATATATGTTACATATTAGGATATCTGGGGAAGTAAGTAATTCTCATGTATTTATTTCACAGACCATATACGTTACATAATAGGATATCTGGGGAAATAAGTGATTATTATGTATTTATTTCACAGACCATATATGGTACATACTGGGATATCTGGGGAAATAAGTGATTCTGGTATATATATTTCACAGACCATATATGTTACATACTAGGATATCTGGGGAAATAAGTCATTCTCGTGTATTTATTTCACAGGCGATATATGTTACATACTAGGATATCTGGGGGAAAAAGTGATTCTTGTGTATTTATTTCATAGACCAGATATGTTACATATTAGGATATCTGGGGAAATAAGTGATTCTCGTGTATTTATTTCACAGACCATATATGTTACATACTAGAATGTCTAATAAAAAAAGGGGGTGGGGCTTCTTGAAGTTGCATAGCCATAGACCAAAACCCTTCACTCTGTAACTGTAGCAAACCACTTGCTATAAATATAACAAGAAGATTGCTACTATTACAATAGCACACACAACAAACTTCAGCACTTCACAAATGCAATAGCGACATTTATTTCTGAATGCTGGTATTGCTCTTCTGCACCACTGGTACCTGCTAATTGCACTCCATAACACTTTGCTCCCAGGGCAGTTGCCTCCTTTCCCCAACCCTAGTTACACTTCTGTTACTTACTATTAAATATAATAATTTGTGTGCATTTTGTGGTGTTCTAGTGCAGGTAAACATGTGACTGTGTCATGTGATTACTCATTATTTAAAATTCGGAATTTAGTTAATTAATTCAGGCTGAAAAGGTCTCCAGTGAGTTGTAGTGTGATGAAAGCACTAACTGAACAGAGTTTTAATGAAAGTGTTTTTAACATACTTTTTCTGAAAATGACCTAGTGAGTTGGGGTTGGCATAATGGTTAAAATGTAACCTCGCAGATACAAAGTACATGGTTTGATTCTCTCCTTTGAAAGGAAAGTGGCTAGGATTAAAATGGTCTGCAAAAGTATCTAGCCTAGTACTTACCTATGAATGTGTCATCTTCATTTTCCATATCTTCCTTGTATTAATTTTGTGGTTTGAAAATATTTGACAACAGGGCTGATTTTGGAGCTTTGGTCAGTTATTAATAAACAATTGATACTCCATAGATCTGGTAAAGTAGATTCAAACAACTTCTAGCAGTCCATATGGTCCTTAATCTTCTACAGTTACAATAACAGCTCACTATAGTGGGCAAAAAAATGATAACACATCAGTGATCAAAGAATGAGATCATTGTATCAGTCATTTTATTTAGGGTTGCATTACAACTGATTCCTACTCTTCATATAATTCTTTTTCAAGCAGCTATCACTTTGGAAAAATATTTTATTTTAGAGGATATAGCAATTTGATGGCCTTAAAGTCTCAAGATGCAAAATTCTGAGTGGTGATTCACAGTGAAAACTACAGAAAATTTGTGATTTTTCCCCTATATGAAGGTAACTTAGACAAATTCCTTTCTGAAATAATGCAGGATTTGAACAGGGGAAAAGACAGTGGGACTTTTATGATCTCTGGCAGGATAACAATGGAAATGAATAAAAGGAAGGGTATTGAAATGTATGGGGCATTTAACAATATCTAAATAATATTACTGGGGTCCATGATGAAATTAAGAAGAAAATGAAGAGCAAAATTGCAGAAATTGAAACAAAACCCAAAGATTTTTGAAAGGTATAAAACAGAAGCATGGACATAGGAAAGAAAGAAGAGATCTGGTATGGTGTAATAATTATGCACAAGAGAAAGCCAAGCTAATCAATACAAAAAAACAGCTCCAAAGATATTTGAATAGAAATACAGCCAAAGGCACACAGATATCAAACGTTTCACAATACAAAAATTAAGAAAACAAAGGAGGCTGCGGACAAGAGGATAAATAAGTAGACTAATAAATAGAAATTGGAAGTTATAGATTATCTGCATAGTGAATGATTTAGTGTTGAGAATCCAGCACAGGCAATGTTGCAGTATTATGGAATTACAGGTCCTCTGACTAAGGAGCAGCAGGTGGAGCAGGAGGCATTTGAAGAAGGTTTGCAACATGATGATGTTCTGGAGCCTTCTGTAGGAGACCGGTGCGAAAGTTTAGATGAATTTGCACAGCAAGGAAAGGAGCAGGAAACAGTGGCAACTCCAAAGCAGGTAATGTTGCAGAATGATGGGTCAAAAGGTTTAAATAAGAAGGAGCAGCAGATGAAGCAGGGTGCATCTAATACCGATATGTCACAGCAAGATTTTCTGGAATTGTCTTCAAGTAACTCAGAGGAAATATACAGCAAAGTAGACACTCTCAATCCAGAAGAAAACAATTTAAGGAAAGACCTACTTGATTTGATAGATTTGGATAGATATATTAAGACATATGAAAGAAATACAGAAAGTAAATATGGCCCAAAATGTTAGAAGATTGGTAAAACAGACAAATACAATAATCATGACTATTAAAAGAAATCCAAGTGAAATAACAGAAATAAAAAGCATATATTATTATGCAACTAAACTAATAATGGATAAAGTGTTACCACAAAAATGTAGAGTAACATAGGAAAGGAAGGGAGCAAGTAAAATGCCACCATGGACACACTGAATACAGAGAACTATAATGCAGTTAAGACAAAATGGTTTCACTATTAGAAGAGTATAGGAAAGGGAACAGACCATCAAAATACTTAGAAAGATAGACATGATAAAAATAATGCACAGTATTAAAACAGATCACGATTTGTCATACAATGCTGCCAATAATTAAGAAAAATATCAGTACAGGCAGAAAAAAATGAAGGTATGCAGATAAATAAAAAAGAAATGAACAAATTAAAGAATTTATGGTGAACAAAAAAGTTTTTATAGAGAATTGGGAAACAAAGCACTCAGAATAGAAACACCACCAAAAAAAGAAAAGAAATTGCCACATTTTGGAGAAGTGTTTATGAAGAGCCTGCTGAACATACCAAAGATGCTGAATGGATAGAACAATTAAAAGGAACAGTAAGGGTTCTAATGCAGAAAGTATGAAATGGGATGAAGTAAAGGCCCAAGAAATTGAGACAAAATTAAGAAAAGCTCTCCAGGCCCAGATCTAGTGAATAACTTCTGGCTTTACACAAAGATTTATCCCTTAGGAGAAAAATACTTATATATGCATTCTAAACAGATACCAAACTGGTTAATAAACAGGAAAGAAAAACAATAGTCCTCCTTAAGAGTTAACCTGAAAGTCATCCTAAAAGGTATAGAACAATAACTTGCCTCCCAACAATATACATGGTATATACTGGAATTGATACAGACAGAGTTTATAGTTATTTAGAAAAAAAAATCAATCATGGCAATAAAACAACAGTATAACCAAAGAAAGTCATATGGAACAATGCATAATGTGTTGTTAATTAAAGCCATAAAGGGAACTGTACAACAGGGAAAATCAAAGTATGGCATGGATGGATTAAACAAATGCATCTGACAGCATTCCACATTCATGACTAAAGGAATGCTGACAGATATATAAGATACACCCTACACTGATCAGTTACATTACAGTGACCATGAAACAGTGGCAAATCACTATGCCGCTGAAACATGACAAAGGGCAAATTTTTATCCCAGGGATAAAAAGTCGAAGGGGGATATTCCAGGGTGATCTGTCACTGCTGTTTGTCTTCCCTTAACCCATTAAGCTGTTTATTGAACAATTAAGCTTTTGTTATATTTTTCTCTCAGGAACAAGACTTGTTTAAAGACACTTCATCTGCTCTTTGTGGATGACTTAAAATTGTATGGGTTATCAGATATGGAACTGAGAACACAACTAGAAATGGTTAAAACTTTCTCAGATTATATAAGAATGTAATTTGGTCTTGATCAATGTGCAAAGGCAACATTTAAAACAGGAAAACTGCAGCATCAAGAAAATATCAATCTGGGACAAGAATGTTATACAAAAGAACGTGAGCAGGAGGGACTGCATAGATATTTGGGAATAGATGAAAGATCAGCAATAAAACATAAATAAATGAGAATAAACCTCAGTCAAGAATTCTTAAGAAGACCAAAACTAATATTGAAAACTGCCTTGACATAAGTAAAAAAAGTCCAAGCAATATACCAGTTTGCCCTTCCTGTTCTAACATGCAGCTCTGGGGTGAGTGACTGGTCCCAAAAAGTATTAGATCAGTTGTACAGGAAAACAAGAAAAATGCTTCATGCTTATCAAATGATATATAAAAAATCAGTGTATACCAAGATTATATAGTCCTAGCTCTGAAGGAGGTATGGGCCTTTTCAAAATTGATTACATGTATCGATCTTCCTGCTCCTTTCCTTGCTGTGCAGTTGTGAGACTGCATACACATCTACTGACCTCGCCAGATACAAACGTAGTGAAAGTATTAAAATACGAGACAAAGAAGTTGAAGATGACATCCTTGTTTAGTTTAGCAGAAGCATTTTTATATGAAGTGGAAATGGAAATCAAGTCAGAGGAAGACAAATATCAGACAGCAACTGAATATGCCAAAAACAAAACAAAACAAAACAAAACAAAAGAAAGACTGTAAAGAAAAGGATCATAAAAAAAAGAAAGAAAATTGGAAAATCTATAAATATAGTGGTAAGTACAGTGATCTCCTGGAACAATCGCATTTTGACAAATATTTGATGTAGGAATGGTTAAAGAGAAGTGAACTGAAACCAAAAGGTGAAATGCTATTAATGGTGTCCCAGGATAGTGGACTACATGCAAATTGGTTTACAAACTCCATTGAACATATGAGAGAAACAGATAAATGTAGGTTCTCTAAAAAAGAACTGGAAACAATTGCACATCTTGTTAGTGGGTGTGATACTCTCACGGCAGAGGGCCTGTGTACAGTGTGGCACAATAATGTGGCAAGACTGTTGCATTGGAGCTTGTGCAAACCCTACAATATGGAAGTAGTTGAGAAACACTGGAAACATGAAACACAAAGTACTATAGAGGATGTTAAAGTTTATATCACATGGGATTACCCATTACCAACAGTTCAAAAATTGATGTGAGAAAAGCAGATATGGTATTCCACGAATAAAAAAGAGAAGTAGGATTGATGACTGAAATTGATACAGCTAGTGATTACAATGTTTTATATACAGAGAGACCACAAAATACCAGGATATGCAGGCAGAAATGAGAGTAATGTGGAAAAAAGATACCCAGACAGTTCTAATAGTAGTAGGAGCAACAGGTCTAATAAAAAAGAATTTACAGCCATACTTAGATATGCTACCAATACATGTAACTCTGTATGAGTTACAACAGTAGTCAGTTCTGGACACACTATGGGTGCTGAGAAGAGCACGTTTTGCTAACATTAATGACTGACACCATATTAATTTCATGAACTTTAATTATACCCTTAATTAGGAATGTGATCCATTCCTGTCATTGTATTAGAAACCCAAAAGGTGTGAATAAATTAAACCAAGAGAGGTTAACTACATTCGAGTTGGAGTCATCTTCTAAGCAGTCGAGGTGTCTCACCTGAAAGCAAAATGATTTCTTCAAGATACACCACTTCCCATAGTAAGGTAATATCCAACATACTGGATGAACTGAGGCAGTATTGTTATATAGTTGCTATTTGCTGCCCAGTGACTTTGAACAGATCAGTCAAAGGCTCTTCACAAGTAGGCTAGCTGTTGAGGGTTTAGGTCATCTGCTCATCAGATGGTTTTCTGGGTACTGGTATTGTAATGGCTTTGTTGGGTGGGTCACTGCTCAGTAACTCCTCACTTTTACCATGGGGTACACTATAGGCCCACTATGTGCCATCCACTCTTCTTGCATTTCTACATTGTCCCATGTCATGATGAGGGCAGTCACATCTCTATGTTCAAATCATTTTAATGTAGCTTGAGTCCATCCTAATGCTCCACAGTCAATCTCCTGACAGACTTCCATGAGCTAGGTACAAGTACCAATATGACAAGTAGTCTCATGTCATGAAAAAATCAGCTGCATCCTGCCTGTATACTGCTTGTTTCAATTTTGGTAGATGTGGTGAAGACAGGACAGTCAAGAATGATCAGTGTTGTGAAAATGTAAACTATTTCTTTATGTGGAACAAAGCTCCCTACACCACCTATGCAGGGTGGTATACACCCTGTCTAGTGGGTTCCCTATCAGAAGCCTGAAACACTATAAGCCTGAAAATCAAAATCCTGAAAACTATAGACTGAAAATTCAAAATCCTGAAAGCCCAAAATCCTGAAACTCAAAATCTTGAAAACACAAAATGGACATACTGACGTCATTGTGGCTTTGCTATTGTTAGCCCTGTGGTGTTGGGTTATGCACTGGGTTCAGGTAAGTGTGCGGTTGGTTTTATGTTAGGGTTAGGGGCAGTTTAAGTGAGTTAGGGTTAGGGCGCAGGTTAGGCATGTATGCAATAGTGACAAATATTGGGGTTAGGGGCGGTTTAAGTGAGTTAGGGTTAGGGCGCGGGTCAGGTGAGTGTGCGATAGTGACGGACCTTAGGGTTAGGGTTAGGGTCAGGGTCAGTTGGCAGATATTAGTCAGGGTCAGTTGGTAGATATTAGTGTCTTTATAGTGACATATTAGCATTATTTGTGTTTTCAGGATTTTGAGTTTCAGGATTTTGGGCTTTCAGGATTTTGAATTTTTAGTCTATAGTTTTCAGGATTTTGATTTTCAGGCTTATAGTGTTTCAGGCTTCTGATAGGGAACCGTCTAGTGATATGTATGCCAAATCCTTTCATCTTCCTCAATAGCACTGTACAGTTCATCTGGACTGAGCAGTCTTTGCCATATATGTATGAAACACCTTATTTCTAAGCCATTGCATCAGCTCTGTTGTCTGTATTTTGCTTTGCATTCAATACAATGGATGATGATTTATGGTTATTAAGAAATTAAGCTCCATTTTTGCGAGAGGAAATTTCATAAGTTATACCCATAATTATTAACTGTAATAACCAGCCATTACGAGGATTTTGTTATCAATTTTAATATATCGATATGTAAATGAAACTAAAACAGATTCTAACTAGAGAATGTTGATGAAATCAAGATAAGAATTACGCTGGTGTAAAATACCAAATTCGTGAAATCTCATGTTTTTTCTAGTATTGAGTTCAAACTGTGAGATTTTGTGATATTTTCTATGACAAATGGAAAATCAATGCCCTTCATCAGTACTCATCCTTGAGACTGAACTGAATGTGTAGCTTTCATTAAATTGCTGGAACTCATTCTAGAGCTCAAGTAATACTTTGTCGTAAATGTGACAGTCATGGTCTCACATCACAAACCGGATACTGGCTATTTTGTTTTACTTCTAATGCATTACCCTCATTTTCTATGACTAGGGCATCTGAATCCTTTCTGTCACCTCTTCCCCTCATATACTGCTCTATTCATTATCCCCTTCTGCTGCTTACTTTGTTATAGGAGAGCTTTGTGACTGGTGCATCGAATTAGTAATGTTGTCATGTGATCCTTCACCTTTCTGATAGTTTCCTACTGAGCGCGCACTACAGTATCTTTGGCTTTACTTTACGCACATATATTTCCTTTTGCCTCATAACATGTCAGACCAACAAGAATTATTAAAGCCAGAGTGTGGCTGTGCCCTATCTGATCCTCTGTCATACCTGAGCTACAGGCTCCACTCTTTTTTTTCTGTGCTTCCTGAAACACATCTGCCTCAGCATGTCACTCAAAATGCTCAGTGATATATGTTCCCAACCGGTTTTGTGCATTGTGCCATATTTTGTACTGCTGAAATACAGTAAAAGCAGTGGCAGAATCAGCATCATATATGGATATATGAAAATGTGGTTGGAATAAGACACGTGGTTCATTGAGTTGTCCTTAGTGCTGTGAGTAGCAATGTAATTATTTTCCTGTTCGCCTACCCTGCATGTTCTTTTATCTGTTATAGACACACCCTGAATTCATATTTATGCTTAAAGCATTCCCTCATGGCAGTGTGTTTCAGGTTCCCATGACAGAAACTACTTCTTACATCAGTCATTTGCTGTTATTCCTTCTTCGTTGCTCTGTTTGAACTGTATCCTTCCTATCTGAATATTGATAATACATAGCTCCTGTGCAGTAGCCCTTGATTTCCAACTTCATTTCCGGTATGTACAAGGGAAATATTCTGGGTCATTCCTCATACTTGCTATTTTATTCCTGTGCCGAGTCTCTGCTGCACATGCTTTGTGAACCTAATCACTATTTTTATATCTGACTATGAATGAAAACCGCATACAAAATTCCAGTTATGATGTTACCAGTACCCCACATAATACAAGTAAAGCCACACATTCTCTTTTCTTCACCCCTGAGCCATATGTGCTGTAGAATTTTATTCGCCCTTTGTTTTTTCCTTTCAAATTGTGACGCATGATTCAGCACAAGGGTGAGGCTGGTCTTGAAACTGGTCACTTGTTGATCCATACCCTAAACTAGTACATAGACTTAAATAAATAAATAAATACTCCTCTGTAGGTTAAGACATCCTAACATATATGTCCTCACTGGATTCTCCCAAAGTGAATATCTACCCCACCCAAAATGCTTTAATTGTTTGTCCTACATACAGTGTCAGACCTCACTGCGAAATGCCTCCACCCTCTCCTCCTGGGGCTGGCAGTAAAGTTTGGTGTCACCATTAAGTAAACTGGTCCTCATCTCCAGCTGCGGCATTATGTGCATCATCGATATGCTGAACAAGACCGGTGTGAGTGCTGAACCTAATAACACCCCCACTACTTACTGTTTTCACTAGACAGTTTCACCAAGATGTTTTCACAAACACATGAAGAATGAGCAGGAAAACCGCAGACGGTACGCACAGGTTACATTATAAAAGATGGCATTCATTTATAAATAAATTGGATAGGCATCACGCTCTATATACTTCAAACAATATTGTCAGTTGTCTTTGATACAGAACATTGCTTTATGCGTAATAGCTCTGGATGCTTCCTTTCCAAAAATGTCTCCTTTTTTTCCAGTGCTGTGCAGTGCAAAATCAGAAACTGATACAGTACTATTATTCAGTTATCTCACACATAGTGAACCTTACTTGGCCATTTATTAGAAGCTTAACGTCCATGTTGCTTTTTTTTCCCTTTATTTCATTATTTAAGTACTGCGGCACTGCACTTAAATGAGCTGCATCTGTGACATGTAATGCAAATGGTTTGCTAGCACTAGTCTTTCAAAATGCCATTACCTTTTAGTCTTGAAGAAATCTGAGCTGGTGAAGCAGGAGAAGAGCATGACCTGTCATCACTGCCGTTTTTTATAGTAAAGTAGCAGCAGGCCACCCTCCATCAGTAAGACAGTAGCCTAAGACTACTACATAGGGTGGTTCAGGTTATTTGGGTTTTCTGATATGACAGTATGGAGGTGGAAATGCAATATGATATCATTATAAAGAGGTATAAAATATGCTGCTGCTGTGGGGAATAATGGGACTGGCGTGCAGGACAATGCAAAACCCACTTGCACGTATCGTATGGAAGTAGAATTAAAATGTTGTTTTGTTTTTGCTGGCTACATAGATATACAAAGCACCACCCTATATATATATATATATATATATATATATATATATATATATATATATATATATATATATATATATATATATATGTGTGTATGTATGGTAATAAGTAAGATGTTAGATGTGTATAATAAATAGTGGGAGGTTGGCAAAATGGTTAAGCTGTTTACTTTACAGATACAAGGTACAAAGTATGACTCTCAAATGGGGTAATTGGATAAGTTGAAAATGATCCACCATGATACTTTGCCTAGTACTAGTCTATGCACTTGTATTAAAGACTGCAATTTGCTATCAGTTTGTTAGCTGTGTCATCTCAATGGGCTGAGAAGAGGTGTATGTTTTTGCAGAAAGCCCTAAGTACACAGAACTGATTGCTTTCAAAGAATCACACATTAAATAAGTAAAACAAATAAAATTCATACCTAACTAACCAGCACTGCAGCCCAACTCTTTACCCAGCTTGCTGTGGAGTACCTCCTGTCCCAGATAGGGACAGGAAGAAGCATACACGCTCCAACTCTGCTATATAAGCTTATAAGCTCTGAAATGTCCATACTCTTAGTGTTAAGCTGAACACATTCAAAGTGGGTATAGGACTCCCTCAGGAGTGAGTATTGTCTCCCTTCCTGTTTGTGATTTCCAGGTAGAGGATGTGACGAATGGGGAGAGATGGGTGAAGGCTGCCAGCCTAGTCAAATAGAATTTGATATATAATTCTATCAACTGTATAAATAAATGTAAAATACAGGCTTGTGTTTTTAAATGAAAGAAAAACACTGTAAAATGTGAACTTCAAGATTGTTACAACATTGCCCCCTTGCTGTAAAGAAAAACTGAGTCAAGCCTTTCAAATTTGTCTTTTGAAATTGAAATGATTTTATGACATTCTTTGATCTTTAAAGTTGGTTCCAGTCAGGCTGGCTGAAGACATTCTGTCTATTGTGTTTACTAAGGACTAATTGCTAGAGTGTATATGTGAAATGCCTTTTAGTGTTGTATTCTCCTGTGCAGGTGTTAGCTTGTTAAATAATGTAAATGGAGTTTCTATTAGCCTGGAAACTCAGAGCAGGTGTCAAGATGATGCAATATGAATACTGGGAAAAGCTAAGTGTCAAAAATGATGTAATCTGGGGAGGGCCCAGAGACATGTTTGTTAGTGATGTTTTATAAACTGTCTCTCACAAGAGACTGGAAGCATTTTGATCTTAATATCCAACTTACCAGCACACATGTAAGTTTTTAGCACTGTGATTTCTTGTAGGAATAGTTACAGCTAGCAAAGATTAATTAGGTATTTTTCTGTGTAATCAGATCTTTCGTATGATATTATTTTAAGTTTGTGTGTGCTCTCTGAACTCTTAGATATCTCTGTGGTGTAGTAGTTTTGTCTTGTGTTTTAGTTATTTATTATTATTTTTTTAAAAAAACTTCTACCAGTGGCTGGCTTATGTAAAGATAAGCTCTAGAATACATTGCATATTTATAGAGGTTATTGTAATAGGCCACTCTAAAGTAAGCCTTGACTGTTAGTCATACTACCATTGGATAATAATATTGCACAGTAATAATTTGACACCCTTTTAAGGGCCTTTTAGTAGCTAATATTATTACCTGGGTGGTGGCAGTAATTACTACCATGTAGTCTGGGTAAAGGGACACAGCTGGAGAATCTGTGTCAGCCTTTCCCAGAAGTGTCTGTGAAGTTGTATAAATACTTATCTCAAAGTGTGTGTGTGTTGTGTCAGCTACTTGGCAGGGGCACAAAGCACTGGCTGGACAGAGAGGGCGCTGGAGGTTTTAGCTTGCCCAGTTAGGCTGAGATCTGGACCCTATAGCTGTGCCAGTAGGGAGTCTTACTGGGGACCTAGTGAGCAAGGGAGCAACCAGCCCCAGACTGACTGTGATCTCTGTGTGCACTTAAGGGAAATTGTACTTTACTGTGTGTATTAGTTATCCTTTCCTCTTCTAGGAGACAACCTCTCTGGTGTTAGTGGTGAGAATTGAGGCTCCTTGATTGCTGGGCCAAGGCACGGTCATCACAGAGGATATCAAGTTGCAGCAATTATCTGGAAAATGTGCTTTGGGGAGGTGAGCTTTGCATCTTTGTTGTTTTCAAATGGCTTTATCCTTGTAGCAGCAAGTGACTGTGACCTCCAGCATTTGCCTCAGTAATTCACTACTAAGCATAATGGGATGAAAATCAGCACATCCAAATCGGAATTCATGGTTCTTTCCTGGAAAAAAAGTGGCTTGTTCTCCGGAAGTGAGGGAAATGGATACCTCAGATGGTGGAGTGTAAGTATCTTCTAGTCTTGTTCTGAGCTGAAGGTAGAGGAGATATGGGAGTTTGACCAAAGGATGGGTACAGTGGTAACAGTACTTCAGCTGTTGTACAAGACAGTGGCTGAGAGTAAATAATATCAGGAGAGTGGCAAGTGAATTATTACAATGCTGAAAGTACTGCAGGTGATATTCCAGAAAATGACTGAGGGTAAACAGGATCAGGAGAGTGACCAGCACGTGGGTACAGTTGTGACAGTACTACAGGTGTTGTAGCAGGTCATGACTGAGGGTAAGCAGGATCAGGAGAGCGACCAACGCATGGGTACAGTGGTGACAGAACAGCAGGTGTTGTACCAGGTCATGACTGAGGGTAAGCAGAATCAGGAGAGTGCCATAATATGGGTAGAGTGGTGATAGCACTACAGGTGATGTACCAGGTCATGACTGAGAGTAAGCAGGATCAGGAGAGTGACCAACGCATGGGTACAGTGGTGACAGAACTGCAGGCATTGTACCAGACCATGAGTATAAATAAGATCATGAACTAACCAATGGGTGGTTACAGTTATGACACTACTGCAGGTCTTGTACAGAACTGTGGTGTGAAGTGGGAAATGATTCTTAGGATGTATCTTTTCATATACCCATAGGTCTATCCCATCCTTAGTTATAGTCATGAAGTCTGGGTAGTGATGAAAAAGACAAGAGCACAGATGTTCATGGCAGAAATAAATTCCCTTCTCAGGGTATCCAGGCTCAGTCTCAATAACAGAGTGATGGGGATCAACAAACTGGGAGTATATCAGACAGTCGAAACACAGTGCAAGTAATCTGGGTACCTTTGCGGATGACCCCAGGACACTCCAATGGGAGGTGTTCCAGGTGCTTTTGAGTGGGATAAAACTCTGAGGCACACATTAGAGAAATTATACTCCCTTTCATCTTGCCTGGAAACTTCTGTGTAGTCTGCAGGAAGGATTGGAGATTGTTTTTGAGGCTAGGAAAGTCTTGTCTACCCTGCTTGGCTTATTACAACCATGATCCTCACCCGGACAAGCAGTTTAGAAAATTAATGAGCATCTATAAAGTATGAAAATGCTCATCTTTCTGGCAGTCTGCCATGATTTTAAATCTCATTCTTCATATATTCAGTGTGTGAGATGCATCACTTAGGGTATGTATAGGGGCTTAATATTTCACCATCACTTTGAGTGGAACAGGCAACATTCCAAACACACACAAGATAACAGTTTTAGAGCTCAAGTTCTACATTGACAGCAGATAGGATTCAGAAACTCCTTCTGCATGTCATATGAGATATGGTGCAGATGTCTGATGCTTATAGTTCAGAAATGTTGTGAGCCTTTCAGCACATTCTCTTTGCACTCAAGGCATGATGCAGAAGAGAGGTCACTGTGCTGTTCATTCTGACAGCGTACAAAGTGCTGACATTAAAGCAACATTTGAATGGGGTAAAGGAGGACTGCAAGTTGAAAAAAGAGGGGAACTGTGTATTTTGCATTAGTATAATTTATCAGTAATTGAGAACAACTATGGAAACAGTAACCAGTAAATGCGTTTGCAGCATTACTTAAGTCACTGACTTTATTGCCTTCAGTAGCTAAACTGCTAAAAATCAAAACTTCTCCCTAACCAACAAAGGAACAATACCAAAGATGCTGCCACCTTTATTAGGCTTTTTCTTTGTACTTACCACTACAGAGCCTTTTTAAAAATATATATCCCTTATGCCTGAACCTTGCTTCTCAGTGAAATATACAATGATTGTTTAAAAATGGTTTGACACCTCAAAAATGGCCCAACATCTGCATAACTATCAATGTACCTGTTTCAAAGGCATCAGATGAAAAGCCATCACTTACATTACTGCCTTGACATCTACTGTGCTCTATCATAACTTATTTGCTGAGTGTACCCATAAACATCATGATTTTGTATATTAACAAAACTTTTTTTGCATAATTATGCCTCATCCATTTCTTTCTGTGTCTATGGCTTTCATTAAGTTTTTATGTTTTACATTGCATTTTTGCTCATCTACTCATAACCTGTCTCACTTAAATAATAATCTTCGCATCTCTTGTATGCCAATCTTATTTTTCTTATGTCTTTTACAACCGGCATCATCAACACCCTTTTTTCTCATTTTTTACATGGGGTTGGGGTGTCATGTCAGCTGTTGCCATCTCTCTCAAATCAATGCACTGTCCTACCTTCTTTGACAGTCATGCTTGACTAATGCAGGTCTTCTCTCACACAATCCATCCAACTCTTTGGGGGGCACTCTCATTTCTCTTTGCCTTCTTCCTGTCTGGCCCAAATATTCTTTACCAGATTACCTTCTACTATTCTGTACATGTGCCTTAACCACTATAATATGATTTATTTGACCTTCTCTGCAAATAAACCAACTTGGGCTTCTGCTCTGATGGCCTCATTTTTTATCTGTCCCACAATGTGCATCCTAACACCCATCTCTGGTACTTCATTTCCATCACCTCTAGCTTCCTGCGTTGCTCTGCCCTGCCTACATTGTCCAGGTTTCTGTACTATACAGTAGTACTGGTCACACCAGTGTTTTGGTCACCTTACTTGTCACTTTTGGCATTCATCTCTCATACACTACCCCTAACAGTTTGCTGCAGCCCCATTAATTCTAGCTTTGCCCTCTTCATTCAGACACCCTTCTCGTAAAACCACCCCTCTCAGATACCTGAAGCTGTTAACATGTTTAACTATTTTCCCTTCTATCTTAATTGTCAGCTTCTTCTGATTTCTCTTATTTGCTGTAATGACAGCTAGTCTGTCTGTATTTACTTTCATCCCATGTACCTTCAGTTTTGCATTCCATTCCCCCTATCCATTGCTGGTGTCCTCATGACTCTTTCAAACTAAAGTATATTAGCTGTTAAAACTGCATATCTTGCTTGCACTGATGGCATAGAGAGATAAAGACATGACTATGACCTAGTGACCCAACTTCGATTAGCAGCTCTGGGACTTTATGGCACAGGTAGAGAGGGTGGAGGTGGTCATCCTCAGATGAAGGATGGAGGTCCTGGTCAACTCATGCCACTGCTTTGTTGACACAGCCTCAGCTGGAAGGGAGCATGTCAGGGTGAGGGAGCCAGTACAGAGATCATATTGGTGTGACTACAGAAGCCAGCCATGGTAGCCTTTGATTTCACATGTAGAGGAGCACATTTGAATGGATAGAGGGCCATACACAGTCCTTGCAGTAACACAAGTGCTCACATCACCAGCAGGAGAGAGGTTAGGCCATTCATAGCATTAAACACCCTCTTAGGCAGGATGCCAGTGAGTGCAGGAGTAACCTTCTACTATGATGCCTCCCCCAATGGCTTTTACTGTAACGGATCTGGGAAGTTCTCAACACTAGGGAGCAAATGGGGGTTCAGTAGTGAGAGGCTTGATGATAGGCAGGCAGTGGGGAGGGGAAGTGCCAAAAAAAGGACTGCATGTCTAATACTTTTATATTACCTTGATGAGAAATCTCTCTGTCTCTCACATAACCATAAATGTGTAAATACTATCTGTACAATTGTAATTTGTGGTGTACCACTGGCTTTACTCATGTTTGAAAATGATCTCATACCAGTCTATCATTCTGGTTAATAAATAAATAAGTAAATAAATATCAGTGGTAGAAGTTCACAGCAGGGCAGCATTGTGCACCTCAGATTAATATAGCACAGCACTGTGTACTTACAGAGCAGTTAACATCAGTGGTGGGGTTCGTATTAGAGGACAGTGCATATTCTACATTAATAAAGCACAATGTTCATCAGTGTATGGTTCACATCAAGGTGACAGAGTGCACTCTACATTAATATGACACAGCAGTGCACTCAGAGGATATTTAACAGCAGGGGTGGGATTCACATCAAGGCGCAGTGCATACCCTGTATTAATATAGCAGAGCAGTGTACTCATGGAGCAGTTAACATCAGTGGTAGGGTTTGCATCAGAGTGACAAAATGGACTCTACATTAATATGGAACAGCAATGCACTAAGAAGGTATTTAACAGCAGTGGTGAGCTTCACCTTAAGGGACAGTGTGTGCCCTACAGCAATATAGCAGTGCAATCAGAGGGTATTTAACATAAGTGGTGGGGTTCAAATTAGGGGGAAGTGTGCATCCTTCATTAACATGGCAAAGCAGTGCACTTACAGAGTAGCTAACATCAGTGATAAAGTTCATATCAATGTGGCAACATGTGCCCTACATTAATATAGCACAGTAGTGTACTCAGGAGGAAATTAACATCAGTGATAAGGCTCACGTCAGGCTGGCAGCATGTGCCCTGCATTAATATAGCACAGTAGTGTACTCAGGAGGTAATTAACATCAGTGGTGAGGTTCACATCAGGCAGGCAGCATGTGCTCTACATTAATATATAACAGTAGTGTACTCAGGAGGTAATTAACATCAGTGGTGAGGTTCCCATCAGGCTGTCAGCATGTGCCCTACATTAATATATCATAGTCGTGTGCTCAGGAGGTAATTTATATCAGTGGTGAGGTTCACATCAGGCTGGCAGCATGTGCTCTACATTAATATATAACAGTAGTGTACTCAGGAGGTAATTAACATCAGTGGTGAGGTTCACATCAGGCTGTCAGCATGTGCCCTACATTAATATATCATAGTTGTGTGCTCAGGAGGTAATTTATATCAGTGGTGAGGTTCACATCAGGCTGGCAGTATGAGCCCTACATTACTATAGCACAGTAGTGTACTCAGGAGGTAATTAACATCAGTGGTGAGGTTCACATCAGGGCAGCAACATGTGCCCTACATTAATATAGGACTGTAGTGTACTCAGGAGGTAATTAACATCAGTGGTGAGGTTCACATCAGGACAGCAACATGTGCCCTACATTAATATAGGACTGTAGTGTACTCAGGAGGTAAGTAACATCAGTGGTGAGGTTCACATCAGGCTGGCAGCATGTGGCCTGCATTAATATAGGACTGTAGTGTACTTAGGAGGAAATTAACATCAGTGGTGAGTTTCACATCAGGCTGGCAGTATGTGTCCTACATTAATATAGCACAGTAGTGTACTCAGGAGGTAATTAACATCAGTGGTGAGGTTCACATCAGACTGGTAGTATGTGTCCTACATTAATATAGCACAGTAGTGCAATCAGGAGGTATTTAACATCAATGGTGAGGTTCACATCAAGCTGGCAGTATGTGCTCTACATCACCAACATACAGTAGTGTACTGAAGAGGTAATTAACATCAGTGGTGAGGTTCATGTCAGGCCAGCAGCATGTGCCCTGCATTAATATAGCACAGTAGTGTACTCAGGAGGTAATTGACATCAGTGGTGAGGTTCACGTCAGGCAGGTAGCATGTGCCCTGCATTAATATAGCACAGTAGTGTACTCAGGAGTTAAATAGCATCGGTGGTGAGGTTCACATCAGGCTGGCAGCATGTGCCCTACATTACTATCGCACAGTAGTGTACTCAGAAGGTAATTAACATCAGTGTTGAGTTTCAGATCAGGCCGGCAGCATGTGCCCTTCATTAATATAACAAAGTAGTGTACTCAGGAGGTAACTAACATCACTGGGGAGGTTCACATCAGGCCGGCAGCATGTGTCCTGCATTAATATAGCAAAATAGAGTACTCAGGATGTAATTAACATCAGTGGTGAGGTTCACATCAGACCGGCAGCATGTGCCCTACATTAATAAAGGACTGTAGTGTACTCAGGAGGTAATTAACATCAGTGGTGAGGTTCACATCAGTCTGGCAGCATGTGCCCTACATTAATATAGGACTGTAGTGTACTCAGGAGGTAATTAACATGAATGGTGAAGTTCAGATCAGGCTGGCAGTATGTGCCCTACATTAATATAACACATTAGGGTACTCAGGACATAATTAACATCAGTGGTGAGGTTCACATCAGGCCACAGCATGTGCCCTACATTAATAAAGGACTGTAGTATACTCAGGGGGTAATTAACATCAGTGGTGAGGTTCACATCAGGCTGGCAGCATGTGCCCTACATTAATATAGCACAGTAGTGTACTCAGGAGGTAATTAACATCAGTGGTGATGTTCACATCAGGCTGGCAGCATGTGCCTTGCATTAATATAGCACACCAGTGTACTCAAGTGATAATTAACATCAGTGGTGAGGTTCACATCAGGCTGGCAGCATGTGCCCTACATTAATATAGCACAGTAGTGTACTCAGGAGGTAATTAACATCAGTGGTGATGTTCACATCAGGCTGGCAGCATGTGCCTTGCATTAATATAGCACACCAGTGTACTCAAGAGATAATTAACATCAGTGGTGAGGTTCACATCAGGCTGGCAGCATGTGCCCTACATTAATATAGCACACCAGTGTACTCAGGAGGTAATTAACATCAGTGGTGATGTTCACATCAGGCTGGCAGCATGTGCCTTGCATTAATATAGCACACCAGTGTACTCAGGAGGTAATTAACATCAGTGGTGAGGTTCACATCAGGCTGGCAGCATGTGCCCTACATTAATATAGCACAGTAGTGTACTCAGGAGGAAATTAACATCAATGATAAGGCTCACGTCAGGCTGGCAGCATGTGCCCTGCATTAATATAGCACAGTAGTGTACTCAGGAGGTAATTAACATCAGTGGTGAGGTTCACATCAGGCAGGCAGCATGTGCTCTACATTAATATATAACAGTAGTGTACTCAGGAGGTAATTAACATCAGTGGTGAGGTTCACATCAGGCTGGTAGCATGTGCCCTACATTACCATCGCAAAGTAGTGTACTGAGGTGGTAATTAATATCTGTGGTGAGGTTCAGATCAGGCCGCCACCATGTACCCTATATTAATATAGCAAACTAGTGTACTCAGGAGGTAATTAACATCACTGGGGAGGTTCACATCAGGCCGGCAGCATGTGTCCTGCATTAATATGGCACAATAGAGTACTCAGGCGGTAACTAACATCAGTGGTCAGGTTCACATCAGGGCTGGCAGCATGTGCCCTACATTAATATAGCACAGTAGTGTACTCATGAGGTAATTAACGTCAGTGGTGAGGTTCACATCAGGCTGGCAGTATGTGCCCTACATTACCATAGCACAGTAGTATACTCAGGAGGTAATTAACATCAGTGGTGAGGTTCACATCAGGTCTGGCAGTATGTGTCTTTAATTACTATAGCACAGTAGTGTACTCAGGAGGCAATTAAGATCAGTGGTTGAGGTTCTCATTAGGCTGGCAGCATGTGCCCTACATTAATATACCACAGTTGTGTGCTCAGGAGGTCATTTACCTCAGTGGTGAGGTTCATATCAGGCTGGCAGTATGTGCCCTACATTACTATAGCACAGTAGTGTATTCAGGATTTAATTAACATCAGTGTTAAGGTTCACATCAGGAAGGCAACATGTGCCCTACATTAATATAGGACTGTAGTGCACTCAGGTGGTAATTAACATCAGTGGTGATGTTCACATCAGGCAGGCAGCATGTGCCCTAAATTAATATAGGACTGTAGTGTAATCAGGAGGTAATTAACATCAGTGTTGAGGTTCACATCAGGCTTGCAGTATGTGCCCTACATTAATGTAGCACAGTAGTGTAATCAGGAGGTATTTAACATCATTGGTGAGGTTCACATCAAGCTGGCAGTATGTGCCCTACATCACCATCATGCAGTAGTGTACTCTGGAGGTAATTAACATCAGTGGTGAGGTTCACGTCAGGCCAGCACCATGTGCCCTGCATTAATATAGCACAGTAGTGCATTCAGAAGGTAATTAACATCAGTGGTGAGGTTCACGTCAGGCCAGCAGCATGTGCCCTGCATTAATATAGAACAGTAGTGTACTCAAGAGGTAATTAACATCAGTGGTGAGGTTCACATCAGGCTGGTAGCATGTGCCCTACATTACCATCGCAAAGTAGTGTACTGAGGTGGTAATTAATATCAGTGGTGAGGTTCAGATCAGGCCGCCAGCATGTACCCTATATTAATATAGCAAACTAGTGTACTCAGGAGGTAATTAACATCACTGGGGAGGTTCACATCAGGCTGGCAGCATGTGTCCTGCATTAATATGGCACAATAGAGTACTCAGGCGGTAACTAACATCAGTGGTGAGGTTCACATCAGGGCTGGCAGTATGTGTCTTTCATTAGTTTAGCACAGTAGTTTACTCAGAAGGTAATTAACATCAATGGTGAGGATCACGTCAGTCTGGCGGTATGTGCCGTACATTAATATAGCTCAGTAGTGTACTCAGGAGGTAATTAACGTCAGTGGTGAGGTTCACATCAGGCTGGCAGCATGTCCACTGCATTAATATAGCACAGTAGTGTACTTAGGAGGTAATTTACATCAGTGGTGAGGTTCACATCAGGCTGGCAGCATGTCCCCTGTATTAATATGGCACAGTAGTGTACTCAAAAGGTAATTAACATCAGTGGTGAGGTTCACATCAGGCTGGCAGCATGTGCCCTACATTACCATAGCACAGTAGTATACTCAGGAGGTAATTAACATCAGTGGTGAGGTTCACATCAGGCTGGCAGCATGTGCCCTACATTAATATAGCACAGTAGTGTACTCAGGAGGTAATTAACATCAGTGGTGAGGTTCACGTCAGGTCTGGCAGTATGCGCCTTTAATTACTATAAAACAGTAGTGTACTCAGGAGGTAATTAACATCAGTGGTTGAGGTTCACATCAGGCTGGCAGCATGTGCCTTCATTAATATACCACAGTTGTGTGATCAGGAGGTAATTAACATCAGTGGTGAGGTTCACATCAGGCTGGCAGCATGTGCCCTACATTACCATAGCACAGTAGTATACTCAGGAGGTAATTAACATCAGTGGTGAGGTTCACATCAGGCTGGCAGCATGTGCCCTACATTAATATAGCACAGTAGTGTACTCAGGAGGTAATTAACATCAGTGGTGAGGTTCACGTCAGGTCTGGCAGTATGCGTCTTTAATTACTATAAAACAGTAGTGTACTCAGGAGGTAATTAACATCAGTGTTAAGGTTCACATCAGTGCGGCAACATGTGCCCTACATTAATATATGACTGCAGTGTACTCAAGAGGCAATTAACATGAGTGGTGAGGTTCACATCAGACAGGCAGCATGTGCTCTAAATTAATATAGGACTGTAGTGTAATCAGGAGGTAATTAACATCAGTGTTGAGGTTCACATCAGGCTTGCAGTATGTGCCCTACATTAATGTAGCACAGTAGTATAATCAGGAGGTAATTAACATCAGTGGTGAGGTTCACATCAGGCAGGCAGCATGTGCCCTAAATTAATATAGGACTGTAGTGTACTCAGGAAGTAATTAACATCAGTGGTGAGGTTCATGTCAGGCCAGCACCATGTGCCCTGCATTAATATAGCACAGTAGTGTACTCAGAAGGTAATTAACATCAGTGGTGAGGTTCACGTCAGGCCGGCAGCATGTGCCCTGCATTAATATAGAACAGTAGTGTACTCAAGAGGTAATTAACATCAGTGGTGAAGTTCACATCAGGCTGGTAGCATTTGCCCTACATTACCATCGCACAGTAGTGTACTGAGGCGGTAATTAATATCAGTGATGAGGTTCAGATCAGGCCGGCAGCATGTACCCTACATTAATATAGCAAAGTAGTGTACTCAGGAGGTAATTAACATCACTGGGGAGGTTCACATCAGGCCAACAGCATGTGTCCTGCATTAATATAGCACAATAGAGTACTCAGGAGGTAACTAACATCAGTGGTGAGGTTCACATCAGGGCTGGCAGTATGTGTCTTTCATTACTTTATCACAGTAGTTTACTCAGAAGGTAATTAGCATCAATGGTGAGGTTCACGTCAGTCTGGCAGTATGTGCCGTACATTAATATAGCTCAGTAGTGTACTCAGGAGGTAATTAACATCAGTGGTGAGGTTCACATCAGGCTGGCAGCATGTACCCTGTATTAATATGGCACAGTAGTGTACTCAGGAGGTAATTGACATCAAATGGTGAGGATCACATCAGGCTGGCATTTTGTGCCTACATTAATATAGCACAGTAGTATACTCAGGAGGTAATTAACATCAGTGGAGAGGTTCCCATCAGGCTGGCAATATGTGCCCTACATTAACATGGCACAATAGTGCATCAGCATCAGCACTGGCATTAACCCCGTTTTCCCAATTTTATACACAGTCAAGGTGTCACATCAATAGTGAACATCAACTACAGCCAGTGTTCACACCACCATGTGACTCATGAGGTATTTAGCATCAAGTGTGAGGTTTCCAGTAGGGTGGTGATTTATGCCCTAGAGTAATACAGCACAGCAGTGCACTTAGGGGTATTTAATATCAGTGGTGTGATTCACATCAGGATGGTAGTGTGTGCCCTACTTTAATATAGCATAGCAGTGTACTCAGGAAGTAGTTGTCACCAGTGATAGGGGTAAGATCAGGACATCAGTTTGCGTATTACATCAATATGATACAGTACTGTACTCAGTGGGTGTTTAATAGCAGTGAAGGGCTGAATAACATGGTTCCTCAGTTTGTGCCTTACATCTAACCAGCACACAAGATGTTTGTGGCTTTCAGCATTATAAACATAATGCAGTATGGCAGTGTCAGACAGTCTGTGGTACTGGTTCCCTCACTGTTATGGGGTCTAGGGTTATCACAATATCCATACACCTCTCTATATACATCTACCTTTTTTTATTTCTCCAAGTCTTTTGGGTTTCTAATATCATGATGAGAATGGACCCCATTCCTAAGTCAAAGTACGATTAAAGTTCATGAAATTAGTATTGTTTCAATCTATGATATCAGCTAGAAGTGCCCTTTGCAGCACCTGCAATGTGCCCAGTAATGGCTCCTTCTGCAATTCATACTGAGTTACATGTATTGGTAACGTATCTAAATATGATTGTAGATTCTTTTTTATAAGACCTGTTGCTCCTACTACTATTGGAACTGTCTGGGTATCTTTTTTCCACACTCCTCTCATTTCTACCTGCAAATCCTGATATTTTATGACTTTGTGTCTCTCTGTATGCAAGCCACTGTAGTCACTGGGTGTGGTGATTTCAATGATCAATGCTACTTTTGTCTTCTTGTCATGGAACCACTATATCCAATTTTCTAGCATCTATGTTTTGAACTGTTGGTTATGGGTGATCCCATGTGATGTAGACTTCATCATTTTCTATGATGCTTTGTGGCTCATGTTTCCAGTGTTTTTCAGCCACTTCAGTACCATAATGTTTGCACAATCCCCGATGCAACAGTCTTTCCAAATTATTATGCCTTTCAGTATACAGCCCTTCTGGCATTAGTATGTCACAACCAGCACCATGGTGTGCAACTGTTTCCAGTTCTGTCTTACAAAACCTACGCTTGTTTGTTTCTCTCACATATTCAATGGACTTTGTAAACCAACATGTACGTAGCCCACTATCTTGGGCCGCCAGTATTAACCTTTCATCTCTTGGTTTGAATTTGCCTCTCCTTAACGATTCCTGCTTTCGATCTTGATCAACATGAGGTTTTTCCAGAAGTTTTCTATACTTGCAACTAAATTTATGCAATTTCCACATTTCTTGCCTTCTCATCTGGTCCTTTACCTAATATTCTTTCTTTTATTTTTTGGCACATTCAGTTGCTGCCTGATTTTTATCTACTTCTGGTTTGATCTGCATTCCTGCTTGATGCCAATATTCTTCTGCACAGAAGTCATCTTAGATTTATTCTCCTCATGTTTCAAAATTTTCACTAAATTTGGGTCTTGTGAGGTCAGCAAATATGTGTGCAGTCCCATGACTGCAGATCTATATATGTAATCAATTTCAAGGAGGCCCATCCCTCCTCCGGAACAGAGAGTATATAATTTTGGTATGCACTGATTTTTATAAATCATTTGGTGAGCATGAAGCATCCTTCTTGTTTTCCTGTCTAATCTATCCAACACATTTTGGGGCCAGTCAATCACCTCTACATGCATTTACCTCTGCATGTATGTGCGAATGTACATTATGTGTGTGTGTGTGTGTGTGTGTGGATGTATGTTTCTATCTATCTTTTCTGGCTAACGATATGTTTATTACATTTGCTGACTGGGAATGTTTAGCTGGAAAGTTTCATTTTAAGTAGACTGCCTGACAGAAAACCTTCAAGACATAGTAAAACATATAGAATGAACAAAATAGTTGCAGATAAAGGTATAATATGCATAAAATTAAACATTTATAACAATTATATAAAGAGAAGTATTAATATTCATGCCATCTAAGTAGCAGTATAGAAAAATCCATACACAATGTACAATAATTCAAACCTGCGAAGTGACTAATAATTCAAAATAAAATAGCCTTACAGTTAGATAAAAAGAATACATTTGACAGAATATCAGAAGTGAAATGAACAGTGTAAAATCATTTGGGGGTTTCTGATATACATGGAAACTCAAAATTACATATGCTGGACACTTACAGTTTTGTTCCACAGTAGGGCACACAACAAAATTCTGTGAGCGACATTGCAATGGTGTAGTACCTGCTTGGGGAGTGTTAGATTTTTATAGAGGTCAGATGCATTGTAGGACAACACTGGATGCTGTACATCTGGATGACATTCTGCTTGTGTGTACAGCCTAACATATTGGTGTATAACAGTGTAGTGTATCACAAGGATTGTGGGGCAGGAAGACACAGAATTTATCAGATAGGCTATAACAGAACATCTAGGACAGTACAGAAATAGCGTGAACTCTGTTGTACTTATTACCCATTAGCCATTGCACATTTGCATCTCATTTGGGCTTCAGTAGTCCTTGATTCATTAGGCAAATGTACAGAAACCTGGAAAGGACAAATATTTGACTGTAGTAATGTGATTACAGACACTAAGGCAAGTTGAAGCATTTTTTTTTTGTATCTGCAGTGCTTCACTATACAGACAGCACTGTATGAGTGACTACAACCCACCACATACTAATTTATATATTGTGTGTAGCTAAGTATAGGTAAAAGGCTGGATCTATCTATCTATCTATCTATCTATCTATCTATCTATCTATCTATCTATCTATCTATCTATCTATCTATCTCTCTATCCATCTATCTGTTCTGTGCATGTGTTTGTATACAAATATATCTTATGTGCATATTTATATCTGTGTGTGTAATTTTGTTTATTTATCTAATCAAAATTTGTATTTATGTAGTTATGTGTGTGTGTGTGTGTGTGTGTGTGTGTGTGTGTGTGTGTGTGTGTGTGTGTGTGTGTGTGTGTGTGTCCCCACATGCACATGCATATGTGAATTTATGTGTCTCTGCGCAGGTGTGTTTGTGCATGAACCTGAGTAACTTGTGTGTCAGTGAATAGTGGAGGGATGGCTATTATATAATTATTATATTATATTACATAAATATATAACTATAGAAGTGGCACTCTGACCCTATTTGTAAAAATGGGAAAAAGGGGTTGTGGATGGATGGATTATAGAAGTAGATATATGTAAGGCTAGGCTTCTTAGGATCCTCAGAGATCAAGAGCCTGGTAAGTATGTATGTACCTATTAACCTATATATAGTATTTGCCCTCTATATTAATTTCAAAAGCTCTGAACATGAATCTTTTTCATTTGTAGATCACCAAATACCTCAAAACAGGAAATAAACTTCCTCTATCCTGGAAAGGCCTCTAATCCCTCCCCATACCCTAACTCTTCCTCTCAGGAAACAGCTACCCTCCTGAATAAACACTTTATCTCTTCCATCCAAAATCTGGTAACTTCTAAGCCAATCTCTACTTCATCACCCACTCCTCCAAGTCCCACTAACACAACGTTGTTTTCTTTTGAGCCAGTTCCCATTACTTACATTAAATCTCTACTACTCATGCTAAACCCTTGCTCTCCTTCCATTGACAATCTATCTCCTACATTCCTCAAACTTGCTGCTGACTCAATTGCCTATCCTATATGTATACTAATTAATTGATCTATTCTGGAATCTACTGTCCCCACCCTTTGGAAATCTTTCTTCACTATCCCTCTTCATAAAGGTGGAAACTCCACTGACCCCTCAAATTACCGACCCATTGCCATTCTGTCCCCCCTCTCCAAGATATTAGAAAAAATGTATTCACTCACAGCTTCTCAATCACCTCCTCACACACCACTTACTTACCCCTACCCAACATGGAGTTTGTCCTCACCACAGCACCACCAATGCCCTCCTCTCCTTCACTCATATCATTGCAGAGGCCCTAGACAACAATAAACTCATTTCCTGTCTCTTCCTAGATCTCTCCAAAGCCTTCGATACTGTTTCTCATCCTCTACTACTATCCAAACTCGCAAATCTCCACCTATCCCCCTCCACACTTGCCTGGTTTAATAGTTACCTATATGGCAGGGAACAATCTGTCAAATGGCTCTCATCCTCCTCACCTTTCCTTCCTATCTCTACTGGTGTTCCCCAAGGCTCCATCTTGGGACCCCTTTTGTTTAACATCTTCACCAATGATCTTTACACCTCATGCAAAGAATCCTCCCTTATTCAGTATGTCGACGACTCCACACTTATATCCATCTCAAATAACATTCATGAACTACACTCCCTGGCCCAACAGGCCCTACAATCCAATGAACAATGGCTGTCTCACAACCTATTGATCCTAATTCCCAAAAAGACCAAACTCCTACTTTTCCTTCCCCGTTCTCTTTCTCATCACAAAACCTCCATTTTTATTACATCTTCTAACAATACAACTATCCAACCTGACACCCACACAAAACTCCTAGGGGTCTTTATTGATGATGAACTAAAGTTCAACTTACACATACTCCAATGTATAAACCCCCCCCCCCAGAAACTATGTCTGCTATATCGTAACAAAAAATTCCTAACACCTGAATCTAGACTTACCCTGGGCCAGGCACTCCTCCTCCCCTCCCTCTTGTACGCTGCCCCAGTTCTTACCAATATCCAGGCCTCCACTCTAAACAAACTCCAACAGACTTACCATAAAATAGCCAGATTCATTACTAACTCCCCATACAACTCACACCACTGCATTTCTTTAAACTCTCTACAATGGCTTGAACTTCCCCAATTTCTGCTTTTTTATCAATTTCATATGCTGCACTCTATTCTTTATAAACCCTCCTTCTGTCCATCTCTATCTTCCTTAGTCTCCATCTACATCCCATCCTGGACCCTCCGTACTTCTAACCAACAATTACTTGAGATTTACCACCCAAAAAGGTCAGTAGGCAAACTACTCTACAAACACTCCCTTGCCCATGCTTGGAACAAACTTCCCCTTGACTTACGTTCAATCTCCCACACCTCACACTTTAAAAATGAACTAAAAGCTTATTTTCTCAATTCCAGAACCTGCCCTTGCCATGACCCTACCTAGTCTTCCTTCCCTTTATGTAACCTCAAAAGGACCATACTTAGTACCTCATTACACCTCTCTCTCCAATGTGTCTACTATGCATTCGCATAATTTTATACAAACAAAATTTTTTTTATTGTTGACCTATTGAACTATATCAATGCAAAATTGTTACTTAGCTTCTTTTTAATGCAACTTTAACTTATGCACGTAACCCAACATATGTGAATATTTTTGCTATAACTGCTATTATATCAATATTGTTTAAAATTATATTTGTTTTAAAATGTACTACTGGAGCTTTTTTCCTCGAGTCTCCACTGAAAATGGGCCACAAGCCCAGTTGGACAAAGCCGGTTAACAAATGTCAATAAATAAATAAATAAATAAATAAAATAAATTTGACAATGTCAAATTTTACTGAGATTTTTGATCGACTGGTGCAATATGGTCAGAGTAAAGAAGGCAGATAAGGAGTCAGAGTGAATATTAACACAGTACGCTAAATGTACCATGGTCTCAAGATCAGTTGTGAGGGATAATCGAAAGGTTGCTTATGTTTCACTTATAGTTCTCTCTGTCTGTCCGATCTGATGCTCTACATATCATGCACAGACAATATCCAGATTCATTTAAATAATACCGAATCATGTAGCCTGTAGTGAGTATGATATCTCCAACAGTTATTTGTACCAGTCATAGCTATGATACTCTCTGTTCAGTTCTATGACTGCTATGCATTATATGAGTATTATGTAACTATACAGTAATTTAGGATTGACATATCAATGTCTGTAAATAGCTGATGTCATCTGTAAATTGTCACTGCAATTTGATTTAGGTCATGCTGTATAAATAAGTGTCTAAACGAATTAATAAAAATAAAATAGGTGTTGTGGTTTATTTCTGCTACAATTTAAACTTTAACACAAAATTGCTCAGTAGTTTTACTCTACATAGGGACCATAATGATGAAAACATCTTTATTGTGACATTATATTAATAAACACTGGCAAAAAGTAAACATAATTAAGAAACTGATATTGTAAATGAAAATCATATCTGGGTTTTAAGTCTGCACATATTGACAACTTTAAGCATTTTTATCTGTAGTGGAATGTCTCCTGAGTAGTACTAACAATTCAAATCCATGCACAAAAATAATGCCTAGCTCATAGACAGGCCATTTACAGTCATGCAGAAGGAGTTCTGTTGTAGGACTCCACGTGGGATTTTATCTGTAAGTGCCCTTTGTGTTTTGGAACTGGTAAAGTTTTAGTGCATATGCACACTGACTGGGATTCATAGAGCTATATACTGCATTTCTGTGCAAGTCTTGCATTACAAAGTGATACAGGGAGACAGTGAATATCCAAACAAAAAAAATACAGCGCTTATGGGCAACTAACTGTAATTCAAGATACAATTTCACCTTTGGAATGGAAATTAGCTAGGCTTAAAATGGCCCACAGAGACAGCTAGCCTAGTAATTACCTATGAACCTATAAATGAGCCATGCAGCAAGTAAACAAGTGTCTCTAACTATTCAGTGCAACTGTACATGGAGAGAAAAACATGCAAAGAAAGATATACTCAGAAGTGCAAGACAGAATCTACACAGCAGCCACCATTACATTGTGTCGTGTCATGAGAACAGAAAACATGAACCCAGACTGATATAACTTTACAGCAGCTAGGCTGTGCATTTGTTTGCATCTCTTGGTGAGATAGAACAAAGCCATTCATACAGTGCAGAAGACATATATTATTTGCAGGTTCACTGCTATGGTCTCCATATATGTGGACACTTGTTGGACTCATAAAAGGGAAGAAAAGGGGTGCACAGGAAAGTAGGAAGAGGGGAAGATTAATTGGGGGTCACACAAAAGAAAAATATATAGGATATTGCTGGAAGGGGGGAGAAGGTCAGCTTTCTTTTTGGCCCTTGGCCAGGATGACCATCTGCAGATAACCAGTACCTTTTTAAGTCCAGCCTTCCACCAGATTGACAGACTTAACTCCATCATGAACCATGGCCATTGCCTGGGACCACAGATGTTGGAGCATTCAAACATCTTGGGGGGGAGGGGTGAGGCATCCTGGTCACGTGTCATCCACTCCAGACTACAGGGATTTTTTTTTATATGTCCTAGACTTTCCCAAAGGGAGGGGCATGCAATGATGTAAGTACTCACCTATGGACATTCCTGTATACGAGAGGTTGATCTCTGCTCTCCACTCTGTGTGCACAAAGTTTCATAAACTTAATCCTCTGCATTAACTGTGAGACTAAAGGGATCAATGTGGATTTGAACCCTGGACTGCTCAGACCGAAACCAAAAATTTTACCCTAGACCAAGTGGCATGACATGTGTGCTTGTGTGTGTCGAGGAGGCACTGATGTTGCACTCTAGTCTCTGTTAGACAGCACCATTATGCCACAAAAACCCAAACCTCCTCAAGATAGGGAAGCTGGCCATTAACCACTCAGTCCTACCCCACCCTGCTTTGCCTTCCAGCTTCCCAAGGTCACTAGCCAATCATGGGTTATCAGCATCCTAGGTGAATTGCCCTTCTCTGTGCCTGTGGCCCAGTTGGCAACTTTTTTGTATGAATAAGGACCCCCTCCTTTTTTCATTTATAATTTGGAGAGAAAGGAAGAGGAAGAAGGATGAAAGGGTAGGAAAGGGGAATAGAAGAGTGTGGTAGGGGGTGTGCAGAGAAACACAGAACAGCACAGGCAAATAGGAGTATAGGTGCATACCATAGGAAGGGGAAACATGGGATGGAAAGGCACAAATGCAGGGTAGATGAATGGTGATGGGAAAGGATGGACAATGCACAGGGTATAGGGTGTGATGCAAAAGGAACAGAGCATAGATGGCTGAGAATAAGGTACATTGTGCAGCTAACATGTTATCTACTGTTCTGTTCCAGAGGAACATTACAGGGTTCATCCTTACATAATGGATCTGGTGGTCAGTGGTATGGACTACACCTGTTCTTGGTGGCCCTATGGTATGGTATGGCTGGTTGAGTGAGTCTGCAATTTACATTAGGAGGCTCTTCATATGGGCCTTATATCTGCTCATTGCTATTTCTGTTGCAGTGTCTGCCACCTGCACCAGCTGTAGCTGGGCCATGAACCCCCCATCTGGCAAAGAGCTCCAAGCCTCATCACACTCATGCACCTCAGACACAGCTTCAGTAGGTATGGGATGTGATGACAGGGTACCTGTGGAACAAAATCTATCATTTGGACCTGCACTGAAGAGGCAGAATGGAATGTAATCTTAAATGAACCTATCATGTCATTAGACTGAGTAATTCAAAAGAAATATCAACTCTTGTGAGGGGAACTAATCATGGCTGACTGCCAGCTTCTCCCACTTCCTGGGGAAGATGACACAGTGCATCTCACTCTGCTCATGCTGAAAGAGAAATGGCATATCAGAGAACAAGATGAGTTTCTAGAACAACAGAGGCAGTAATCTGTGCAGTGGAGCTACCCACGATGAGACATGATGTGCTTACCCGAGCAAGTTTCCAGCATGAGCTTACAACCATGAGATGTCAGTGCAAGCACAGGCATTAGTCTGCTCCTTAAACCACAGGCGTGGTGCAACTAAAAACAGTGATTCATAGACATGCATGCCTTCTCAACAATCTTGCCTACATGCCCTGCAGATAGGTATAAACATGTGTAATTTTAGAAGCACACTGCCATAGTGTAGGCTATGTTGTACAAATCTGGACATTTTCCCAGTATTATAAGAGGAATAGCAGACTATTTGGAATTATAAGCAGGTTGTGGAGGCAGATATTACTCTGGCAGTGTGTGTGTGGCGAGCTCTGTTTCGTCTTCCTTGCTGAAGATGCACACACTTCTCTTTGTATTCACAGTACAAAAGGAATATGTGTGCCTACATCTACCTCCTGGAAGCTACAGGCAGTGAGCAGGACTATAGTATCAGGAATGCCTATCCCTGTATGCACCTATCACTGTGACCCACATTTGTTTGTAGAAGGGATGTTTACTGTACCCTCTACTTACTTCTTGATGCATTCACCTGCTATATGTAGTTGCCATGTGGCATACCTCCATAGCAATCTCTGATTTTAGTATGGTCTACATAGGTTTTCAGTTTTTCTGTAGATGTCATTCTACTAATCCCAATGGTATACAGTTTTATAGCTCTGTGTTATGTGTTTATAAGTGTCTACATGTCTGGCAGTGGAGGCTACATGTCTGGCAGTGGAGGCTAGCCATTTTTAGCACAGCTGAAAATCATGTCCTGCTGCAAGTACTCAAGACAAATTTACAGCACTTGTTGGTGACACAGAGTGCTGATCCACCTTTTTATGACCATCTGTGCATGGCAACAGTGGTCAATGACAAAGGCAATAGGGGATGAAATCACACTTAATGGCAGTGTCATAAGAGTGAAATGGACATGCAATAATTGCCAAGACAAATGCACATTCTATAGCAGATGAGTAAATGACTACAAAGGAGGCCATCTGGGACATACAGGCTGACAGACAGGGAAGTTTTTAAAATCCTTGAAGAGGGTAAATTTTTTTCTGGGATCATCTCTAAAGGGTGAATACAGATGTCAGGATGGACACTCCATGGGTTTTACTGGATGATGCACTAGGTTAGCATGTCATACACAAGTTTTGCACAGTTGTATTTCTCATAGACATTGTAGGCTGACCACAGCAACTGATATGTGTACATTTTTAGGTACATCATGTATCCCGCCATATCAGGATAGCAGTAAAGACTGGTGGGATTTGCAGGTTACATCTTGCAAGGACACCCTTCACATGTATACCACAGAAGCACAGATTTTGCATAGGTCCCTGTGCTCAGTCCAGTGTATACTTTTTGCAGGTTCTTTCTCTCCTGTCTGTCAACAAACAAGCCTCCCCTCACTGGACTCAATCCCATTCATTCTCCAATGGTAACTAATCCCTAGATCTGCTTGGGTGAGAGCTGTTTGGACTGGCTGCCACTCAGGCTATCTATCTTAGGCTATCAGTCTTTAACCTTCACCCTACTGAGATGGGCTACCCACATCACTGCAAGGACTCACAATGCCCTCCTCTGCAAGTGCATGCTCTTGTACACTTGCTAATGAAGGCTACTGCCATGGGGTGACTTGGTGAGCTGTAAGCATGGCCTAAGATTGCTTGCTGCAGTGCTTCCCTTCCTATGAGGAATGGTGGCTCTGCATGCCCTGCACCACCTTCCTTCCTAGAATGGGCATAACCATCTTTCCCTAGCAGTGGCATCAAGTGCCCAAACAACTAATTGAAATTGGGTTACCTGGGCCATACTCAGGGATTTATCCTGTTATATCACCTGTGCTGGTGCTCTTGCGTGTATTTTGTTAGGTATTTAGAGAGCTGAGCATTGCTATGATGGCACCTGCAGAGGCTGGGGCACAGTGACAAGCTGATATTGGAACCTGTTCATGAACTGCTGAAGGTGGTGAGACATAGATACATGTGTCATAGTCTGATGAGACAGTGGCAACACTGGTATCCACCTTGGGTGTAGATGCACCTTCAATACAGACTTAAGATGTGGTCTCACACACACAGGAGCATGAAGATGTACAGAGGCCATATTCACGATGCCTTGTGGGGGAGGGATCACTGATGGATCTAACCACTAGTGATGTTCCTTCTACCTGTGGCTACAGCAGCAGCAGATGAGTGTACCACATTTGAAATAAGACATACCCAAAACTGCACAGCTTCCCAAGAGGGGCTGGTGGCACTGTATGTCACAGATGGCCATGACATGCAGTAGGCTCTTAACATAAATCATTAAATGTATTGTTTCATCATCCAAGCATAACCTGCTGCAACCTAATCCAGCTTGGACCTTGCTGCTGTATAGAGTAGCATTTGTGAGGACATGGAGGGTGGGGACAAGGTAATGATCCATCTGGTGAGGCATGTGGTGGCATAAACTGCTGCCATGCCCACATTCAAGCAGTGATGGTCAGTGTCACCATCACTGCAATCTCTATCAATGCTGTCTAAGGAGGGTATGCACCAGTGGTGACCATGTACGGCAGCCATCATGAGGTACACAATCTACATCTGAAACTGGACATGTAATAAAATCCAACACCCCTCATCATGGAAGGCCATGACTGTTGAATTCCATCAGCAATACACATCATGAGTGGACCTTCATCAGGTTACAGTCACATAGTTCCATGCCATCCCTGAATGGGAGAACACCAAAGCCAGTGTAGGAGTCACAGATCATGCTTGTGTATTGGGACCCCAAATACATTGCAGGAGAATATTGTTTATGACACAGAATATTTATTACCTTGGTACTCCCACCTTTGTAGCAGGCTATAGTCACATTGTGGGAGCCTTTCCCTATTGCAGGAGGAACTTATCTGTAATACAAAATACCAGTCACCTTGAGCCCGCATCTTCAGACTCCTGTGATATGCCCCCATATGTACATACAGACACATGTCATTTGTTCCTAGGTACCTTTGCTCATAATGATGATAACAGTGACTCATTATACCCTCCTGTCTCTGTGGCAAATGTGGGAATGTTTGACAGACAATGTGGATCTGTGCTTGTATTGTGATATTCTGGTGTTCAGTTATACTCTGTTGGTTCTGCATGGCTGCATGGTTGTCATAAGCCAGGACTCCAGTAGGTATTCTTGGTCATCTGCGACTAAATATGCATGTGCATGGGGGTTACTACATATGACCACACTAGATAAGAAGCTGTAGAGTTTATCATCATAAACCATGCCTATACGTACTAACTAGCTGGTCCTGTGGAATTTCAGTATGGACGAACTGGATATAGTCGTGATGTATACCAGATATGTGAACCTTGTGAACTGCGTGGGTGCTGTGTAAATATGTTGGTTATGATCCTATGTATGTTACTCACTATGGAAAGCACTTTGTCTACCTTGGTCTCCCACAGGTCTGGGAATATGTATTCCTATCAGTTCTGTGTTTGGGTGACAAATTGACTGAGACCCATACAATGTCTGAGTTGACTCTAAAACAATAAATAACCACTTGATCAGTGAAATTATGATAAACTAGTCAATGATGGAGCTATTTGCAATGGTGCTGTATGGTGTCATGAGCACACTGCTAAGAGCTGGAAGTGCTAAGGACTATATTTTGCTGCTGTATATTAGCCGTTACAACTCCTGGCATTCTAGTTACATGCAACAATGATTGCTTTGCACTTTCATAGTCAGACTAAATGAGTAGCACCTTTTGTTCACGACTATGAATTGTTAACTATGTAAACTATACAAGTTAGAATCATTAGGACTTCATTTTTCTTCTCCAATTCATTATGTATTTGCATGTGATTATTCCAGCATTTGCATAACTCCTTTGCTGCACATTTATGCTTACTACACTGAAATGCAAAATGGAGGTATGAATTGTTACTAGCCAGTGCCTGTCGATTCTGATGCAAGTGTACACTGCATAGTATTCATCTTGTATGCAAATATCAGCCACTATCTATAGATAAAAAGTCCAAGAGAAGAAACTGTCACATAAGCTATTATGATTTGAAATACTTGGTTTTGTGATTGATGGCGGAATAAAGAAGCATGAAGTTAGTAAAGAAAATATAGGTACTGAACATTTTAAAGGCATGCACAGCTAATAAATACTGCACTTTGAAAGCTTTCAGATGTAGTACAGTTTGTTTGCATTTCCATCAGGTTACCAAGACGGTAATATTTTGACATGACAGCCTATATACTTTAACTTTTGTATAGCCTTGTCTGATATTTTACTAACTAATCAGCTGTTTCACCTTGCACCAAATAGTGATGCTTAATAATTTGTGTATATTATTTTTTTCTTTCTGGCACTACGAATGAAAAAGATGAACACAGTCAATTTGGGGGTGCAGGTGGAGCAATGCATCAGTAACTCTTGTAGAAATTACATCATGCACTATAATACATACATTAAGGCATCTTACCACAAAAATCAAGCACTGCAAAAGGTGAATGAGAAATCACCAAGTTAGTCCGGACTGCTGAAAGATAGCTGTACAACTATTTCTTATCTTCCCATTCATTAACAATATCACTAAATACAGATGGACTAGGTAAGAACTTTTCACATAGAGCCAAGGCAGAGCTGTCATGTGAGAATGGACTGCACAATTCAGTACAGCAGCAGCTTATTTCTACATTTGTTCAAACTCCTCTGATGGAGCCAAATGTGTATGTTGTCCTTAAATACCCTAATTTGACCTTAACTTGAAGTTTATTTTTTTTCCACTGCTCATCTAAGGCTTTGTGCTATGTCAGTTTGGCGTAGCTAGTACTTAATGGGGTACAGCATGAAATATCAGATGAACAGTCATTTGCATATCATATTCCTATGGAATTATTTTATTTTTAATTTGATAACTTGGTAGATAGACTGGTCCATAGATCCTTTTCAGCTATAGCCCAGACCCGAACACACACATTAAAATGAATATATGTTTCCCCTTGACAATCCCAGCGTCCTTATCTATCACTGGGTCTACTTGCTCCTTCTTCCTCCCCAGACTTTTTTTCTGAGTGAGCTAGGATTGGAGTGGATCTTTGGGGTGTCTTGGTGAGTGGTGCTAGCAGCTGCTTCTGTTGCTGAGGGGGATTATGTTATGACTCTGCCCCTCCTCTGCATTTTTTAACAATGTCTGAGGACTACTCCCCTCTGTACACTATGCCAACCCTCAGGGAACATCTTCAACAGGCACCCACTCCCAATACAAGCATGTCCATTCCTCCCTGGCAGTGCTACAGAGACCTAAGCTGCTAATTGAACCTGGGTCATCTGAGCCATAGTTAGGGCTTTATTCCTCTATGTCACAGTGCTGGATAATATTAATATGAATAACTTTGAGAAAAACAGTAATAATCAAGAAAGAGATATAGGCAGTGAGGCATCTTAAACATATCCACAGGCAAGGACACAGCAGATCAAAAGTAGAACATTTTCTGTGTGACTGTAAGAGAAATTTACCTTCACAATCCCAAGCCAGGTTGTACAGATTTACAAAGTGTGTGACTCTGAAGCCTGTATTGCAATATGGAAATGTGCCTCAGCCTGTTTTTTGATTCAGAGACTGGTGTTCCTTGAGTGTGGTTGGATGGCACTGACATGTAGGGCTAAGGTAGTCTCTCTGGCAAAAAAAAATCACATGCAAAGGCAGCAGTCTAGGTGTGTGGCTAATGCAAACTAGTATTGTGCACTTTGCAGAGTTCTTTGCTGTAACCAGACTAACAAGGCAGAGCACTTCAAAGAATAATTCTACTGCACTGTTTGGGGAAGTGAAGTGAACAATGCATCTTTAATGACAAACACCCATTCATTTCAAAGGCAGGAGTAGGGATGGTAGTGCTGCAATAGTTAAGTACTGCAAAGCCGTGTGTGTGTGTGTGTGTGTGTGTATGTGTTTGTGAACGGTAGGCTTTGAAGGGATACTGCCAGTGACAATGTGTGCCAGCTATGCCAAGAGGAGTAGGGCAATAGATATGTAACATATGCCACCATAGCTAGTTGGAGTTTTGTAAAGAATTATATGTCATTTGTATATCAAACTGATTTGTACAGGTGCTTATGTTGAAAATGTATTTGTAAAGTTGCTTGTGTTAAAAAATGCACCAACAGTGGGTCCTGCTGGACAGAAAAAAACATACTTGTATGCCAGACTGTATTGTAACTGTTGAAATAAATATATTGCAACAGAGGACACTGGAAGAGAAGAGGTTAATCTCAGTCCAGCTAACTTTGAAAAATACAAATACTACCAAATAAGAAAGACAAAAAAATAGAAATGTGAAAGTGGAGACCCCTTTGGGCAATCACTTTTCTGAATTTCACAATTCTAACCCTGAAGGAATTTCAGGTTGTATCTTGAAAAAAGTGGAAATATTGATGGGTGAAATGTAAGTTTAAATGATAAACATTTGAAGAAAGAAACTATGTATATTCTTAAGTTTAATACCTTGGAACCCATAGGGTTAAACAAAGAATGCAATTGGAAATATGTAATTTAATTATTTAATCATTTAATTAATTAATTAACTTATTAGCAGTGGGATGGATTATTATGCTTTTCTGTATTTAAACCTGTGTTTTAGTAATGTTTTTTACTCTGTGAAGGCCTGGGAGCTGAAGCGCTAAGTGCAATAAATATATTTTTTACCAGCGCTGCTCTGTGATTGTGGCTGTTGTCGCTAGTGCTAACTTTGAAAAATAACCTGAAATTAAATTACTTGGCATAAGCCATAAAGATTGCATCTCACAGGTCTGAATGCAGCCAGAGACACAATGTCTGTGAAAAGAAGGATTGGGGATTCTGTTGTATTGTCCTTGGTGATGAACTAATTGCTAGCCTAGAAGGGTGGAAGTGCTGAAATTGTTTTATAGCTTCCAGATGCTGTAACATATCTTTAACAAAGCTCTATGTGTGTGTATTATGACACATATGTGCAAGATTCTGGCTCAGCTTCTAGTAAAGGGGGTAGTGTGGGAACCACAGAGTCAGGTGAGGAGATGTGATGTTATTCTGTAATCCAGCACTGAAATCATGCTTTAATACTAGATGAGACAGAAGTCTCAGGGCAGTCTGTTTACGAAATCTGACAAGAAAGACCACTCACCTACATCACCTTGCGATGCTCTATTAAACAAGTAGGAAACAGTAATTCTTTAGATAAGTGAGGAAAATATAGTGAAATTAGTTAAGTATTGTTTCTCTGTATCTGTGTGAATCTTTCCATCTCTGTTATTTTTAATATTTCCGGTGACTGAAACTCTGGCGATTATTGTAATTAGATATTCAGTATTTTCATGTCCTTTTATTATTTATTATTAAATATATTTAACCTTTTCATTCTGGCTGGTCTTTTTAGGAAATATTTAACCTTTCAAAGTAATTGTATTTATTTAGTAACACTGTGGTATCACTCTTGTAAAATGTAATGTACTACAGTATTAAGGTAGTCTGTACCATTATTCAATAAAAACAATGAGACGGTTCATCCTTTGAAGCTGGTCTGCTGATAGTTTGTTTTTCATATCTCAAACATTTTGTTCCTGAAGAATAGCTCCTCGGCCTTGTTCTTATCTTGCACTTCCTGTTGACGAAACACAGCTGCATATAAGAGTTCATCTTGACCTGCTTGCAGATAGAGAATTTCACAAACTGCATAGTTTATAAAAGATAAAATATTTTACTTCTGACTTCTAATAACAATGAATGCCAAGCTATATGTTTTTGCCAAGAGTTTAAACTAAGAGCACTCTGTACTACACTGAAAAGCAGAATATTTACTTTACATTTTCAGAAAAATCCACTGAAAGACATTTTTAACCTGTTTGTTACACTAAAAGCAGAATATTTACTCCCACAATTCACTCTTTTCATTTAAAAGGCGGAAAATGACTGTTCATTTTCGACTTCAGTTGCTCACATTGAAACCTTTTTCAATTTATCCAGTTTAACCATCATGATTTGTTTTATTTTATAAGTTTTTCACAAATGGCAACTTAAATAGCAATTCCAGACAGTTAATATGACTATAATGCATAACACTACTAATACAGGATGTATTTTTTTTCCTGATTTTGACCAACCAGTAAAGATATCCCACCAATTGTGAGCAGTGTCTTTTTTGGTCTTTTCAGCCAAACTAAGTAATTTATGTTTTGCAATGATGCTTAATGCCTCATAATACAGAATACATTTATTTATTTTTCCTAAGTACTCTCTGTGGTGGTGGTGCTGCGGTAGCATTGTCCCCTCACAGTAAGATGTTGTCTTGTTCGATTCTCAGCTAGAGTGTCTTCTGTGTGGAGACATGCGTGAATGGACGTACCTTCATTGAAAGTTGTGCGTCAGGGCTGGCAACTAGGCATGTAAAAATCTACTGCCAATCATTAGCGGACTGGAGTTCCACTGTGGCGACCCCCTAACCGGGAAAAGACGAAAGACACAACAACAACAACTCTCTGAGAATCACAGTATTATTCATTATGTTTTTTAAATTATCCAAAGATACAGATATATTGGGAAGCTGTATTAAGTCATAATTCCATCTTGTGGAAGCATTTACTTCTATGGTTTCAGTAAACACACAGCTCTGATTATTCCATTTAAGGAAGTCAACATGTGATAAACATCCTACAAAAGGTAATTGTAAATTATGACTTACATCTTGATCTGTAACCAGACAAACATGCTGAGGAGCCATTTCTATAAACATTTGAAAAGAAGATGGCATAATGGTCCATTTACATAAGTTAACAGAATGCTGCAGTAAGCATGGTTCATAGGCGAGTGCTGTCCACAAATGAATCCATTTTGAGTCTGTGTACAATACTCAGTTTTATGTGTTTTTACTCTCATATCTATATGATTACCTTCAAATTGTGGCAACCAATACTCATACCCTTCTGGTACGAGAAATATCATAGGTAATACCATAAATTGACACATAGCAGTGGTATCAGTAACATTATACTGTGAAAACTGTCCTGTGCAGTATTGCGGAGTACAATATGTTATTTCAGTATATAGTTTAATTTAGTCTGTATCAGGTACCCATTTATGAAACAATTATTGCCAAACATTTTCATTGTGTAACAACAGTTCATTTTGTACATTATTCTTTTGAATTTCTACATACAAAGATTGCATAGTGCATTTTGTCCAATTTACAAAAACTGTCATGTTACCATCAAATTTCAACTGATGTAACTGCATAGCATCATAATTGTCTAAAAATGACTGCTGGTGATAATTTATATTATGCAGGTGTGCCTTCCATATCTCTGGATTTTAAGATGCTTGTAAATGTACAATCTGAGAGATATCTTTCCCCACTACTTTTAAATGATTAGTTAGAATTTTAATATCAGCTGCATTAATAACTCCAATGCCTGTGCTTAGGCCTCTTAGCAGAGTATTATACTAAGCTCTTTTATTTTGCATAATATTGGTTTGAACTTTCTCCTACAACAGTACATGTTTTAACTCTTTATGCAGTCCAAACTTAGTTTGGATCTGCGGCAAATCATGCTGCAAATTCTGAGTTGAAAATGTCTGTATGGCATGTACTGCAGTGATTTTATCTGGTACACAAGAAAGCTGTTCTGTAGGATACAATTGCATTCCTTCCTTGGCTGCTTTTTTGCCATTTGATCAGCATAGTTATTTAACTGAAAATTTTCATTTGTAGCTTTTTGATGAGCTTTTACCTTTAAGATACTGTAGCAACCCACAAGGGACTGACTACAGACTAAATTTTAAATAGTATGTAAAACAGAAGCATGCTTAAGTGGTTTGCCCATATTATCAACAAACTCTCTACTTACCCATGTCGACATATGCAGCCACAGAGAATTAACTACGTATGCACTGTCATGAAGTTAGATAAGTAAAACTTATCTCTTGCCTTTATTGTGCAAACACTGCTTGACTGACGTCATCAATCAGTTTATTTAACTGAGTCTCATTTACCAAAGCCTGTATGGCATAATGTGGTGTCTGTACTATAATGTCTTTGGAAAAAGCTGTTAGGTATTCAGTTTGTTTTAAACCCCAGTAAATGGCTAAAAGTTGCTGAATGACCGGGTGATATCCCCTCTCAACATATGGCATCTTTTTACTGAAGAATGTAAAATCTTTTTCATTTTAGCATCAGAGCCGTGAGGCCACTCCTGTAAAAGTGCAACACAGACTGTGTTTGGACCAACTGCTGCCTGTAACACAAAAGGACATGTTAAACGTGGAGCTATTAGCTCTGTAGCCTTGGCCAGTTCTGCCTTTAAATCACAAAAGGCTGTATTTTCCTTTGGTCCCCACTCCAGAAATGGTCATTCTTTTTGGCTAGAAAGCATGTCATGACATGAATTGTACCTTAACCTTAAATCCTGCCTCCTGCAGTGTTTGAAGGACCTATATCACTTTAGCTAAATGCTGTTCTTTTGTTTCAGATGCAGTTAATGTAAATTTGAAAGCATACTCTTCCCCCTGTAGTATACATCATTTTATTGCAGTACTGTTTATTTGCTTTATGCTGTGAGAACTGAATGCATGCTTGCCCTTTGGCTGTTACCTAGACTGTGACACTTTGATCTTAAACATTTGCTTTTTGATTTGATTATTTTTACAAAATATTGTAAGAAACAAAAGAGATATTGACTCAACTAACACATGCTTAAAACAGATGTAGTTACATGATATACATTTGCGGTCATTTTCCTTTTGCTGCACTTTAGATGAAAAGAAAATACATGCATGTCAGTCTTGTGACGTAATGTGTTTACTGCGTTTAACTACTCTTATTTGATTTTTATGCCCTAGAACTGTTTTGTTATTATTATTTAAGTGCCTTGCTGTAACTGAATGAAAGTTTGTGCTGTGTACCCTTAACCATTTTCGAAAGGTAGAATAGTACGTCGTAAATTATTTATCTGTGTAGTTAACTGCTGTTGCTTTAACTCTTTTCTAACCAGATTATATTTGTCAGTATTCTGTTTTGCTGACTTTAAAGCACTTATGCACTTCTGAAAAAGTGTTTGCATATGTTGTCTGAACTTTTTGAACTCACTCTGACTATGTCTTAAAAGTTTATTAAATATTTTTGTTAGTTTACCATGAACCTCATCTCTGTTTTTATCTGTTTTGTAATGTGCAGTGGTTTTATGCCACTTTTGCTGTATATAAGCCATGAAACACTGAGGAATAAAATTTCAGAAGCAACACTCAAGTGCATCATTGCATACAGTGCCTGCAATTTTAAGAACCCAAGCTTCAAATTTAATCATGTTATTAAAAATACCCTTCTGTTCATCCCACTTAGGGAGAGTTCTTAACATTAGCTAAATGTGCTGCTCTAGCAGCCTCAGATTCCTGTGTCTCTAATTGAGCTCATAATGTATTAGTCTCCTCCTTTGCAACAATTACGTCATGCTGTGTGTCACCCAGTTGCTTGTCATATTTTTTTGGTAAATGGGCAATTTTATTGATTAACCCTTCTATTATACTAATAGCTTTACTGCTTTGTTTAATAACAGTTTGTATAAAGGTCTTCATTTCAGTCTGTGAGATTTTCAAAAACAGAAAATTCTTTTGTACATTTAGCAATGTCAGCATGCATTTTTACCAGACTCATTTCATTTATCACAGTAAGTCTGAAAGTGACCCATGAGGTCAAGATGTTGCTGGTTGCTAACTTTAGCAATCCAGTCTTTAAACTCCTGCAAAGCAGACTGTAAAGTACAAACTTTGACATTTGCCTTACCCTCTAATAAATCTTTAGAAACAGGAACCATTGTCTGTGCTTAAAGCATTACTTTATCCTGGTGGTGTTCCAGGTTTTGTACAATACGTACAATATGTTTATGACAAGGCATGCAAAAAGCAACATTTAAATAAAACATGTCTGTATATTCTGTGACACTTGTGCCTTAAGTAGTAAAGACTTGCAGGTGCTAACATGCTGATTATACTATGTATTTAAATAATTACACACATCTACATATGATTCAGATACATTAACAGTAAAATGCTTAGTGCACTTCTTGGTATTTTCATGAATTGCATTCATTGTTAAAAGAAAAACAGAACAAGGTGATCAAGCTTGACACAAAGATCAGTTGTGGACTAATTTTCTGCTGTCAGTCACTAGATGTTGGTGAAGTCAGGTCTGACAGTATGACCCACTCTCCGTATTTCACCAACTGTCTGACAAAAAAATGACCATACTACCCTATATTGCACTGCAGTGTTTGTCCTCCAGTCAATGGACAAAGTATTAGGAAAGAAGAGTCGACTCAGAAGAAGAACTGCGCAGGAATGTCAGACTGTGAGAGGCACCTCTACAGGTCACACTCCCCCCCCCCGGTTGTTTTGACTGGTCTGGTCTCGCCACTGTAAAATTTAAATACTACTCTATTAAGGTAGTCTGCACCATTACTCAATGAAAATAATGAGCCAGTTTATCTGATATGACATTCTTTACTCTGCATACGAAGTAGACATCTAGTATAACAATGAAAGATATACACAAATAACAAAGCCGTACTTCAGCTTACAGCATCAGATCTGTAAGAATCAGAGTCTCTCATACAAAAAAAGTCCCAATCTTTATAGTGTCTTTTTTGCCTGCATCAGCAGTTTAGAGAATAATACGTCTTTCCTTTGAAGCTGGTCTGCTGATAGTTTGTTTTTCATATCTCAAACATTCTGTTCCTGAAGAATAGCTCCTCGGCCTTACTCTTATTTTGCACATCCTGTTGACGAAACACAGCTGCATACAAGAGTTCATCTTGACCTGCTTGTAGATAGAGAATTTCACAAACTGCATAATTTATAAAAGATAAAATATTTTACTTCTGACTTCTAATAACAATGCATGCCAAGCTATATGTTTTGCCAAGAGTTAAACTAAGTGCACTCTGTACTACACTGAAAAGCAGATTATTTATTTTACATTTTCAGAAAACTCCACTGAAAGCCATCTTTAACCTGCTCATTACACTAAAAGTAGAATATTTACTCACACAACGCTCCCTGAAAGTCTTGCTGTTCTGTCAACATTACCATTGGTATTAGTATTAATTTCGCTTAGTAAATTGAATACCCTGTTAAGAGCCTAAGAGTAGCTGGCTGCTGGCAGCGGAACTACCTTATAGCTGGATATGTTCAGGGTAAATTTCATAGATACCCTCAACCACTCACCTTTATGAGGTCTCCCACTGATATGGAGTCTGAGTTATCTCAGAATTCGGGGTTACAGTGTGGCACAAAACAGGAATGCTGAATGTCTTTAAAACTCCTTCTTTTAGCTAATATTCTTTGTTAATTAAATAGAGGGCATTATTTAATGCATTTGGCATGGTTAACACTATGATGAATTTAGCCATGGTAAACCTGAGTGCCAACAATGTCATAATCGTTGTTCCATAGCCAGATGACAAACTAGCTGAATTACAAGCAACACTGGGTGAGTTTTGCAAATTTTTCAATTTCAAATATATGTAAAACCCAGTCTCTGAGTGTTAGTTATATACCAATAATTTAGTTAGTTCCCACATTTTTTATGCAATATTTGAGGACTATGATTTACCTGCAGGATAAACTAATGCAACAAAGCATCATCTAGCTAAAGTGTGGATCACTATTTACCTGGGTATGAAAGGGGGAAGTTGTTGCAGATTAAATGCTCACAATTCTTAAGGTTGCATTAGTACCTGAGATGTTATATTTCTTTAATACTTCAATACTTCTCCCACTTGGGTACTCCTGTCCAGCAAAATTATGCATATCACAGGTCTTTTTGGCAAATGTTCTGTCTTACAGCAGAGCTGGTCTGGGGTACAATTCCATGATGCTCCTGTATATTCAGTACCAGGCCATTTTAATTTTTGGCTAACCCCAAAACATATTTACCCCTAGATGATATTCAGAGTCTTTGGGAAGGACATCATCTAAGCAGGCAGAATGATGCATTCTTATTACTAATTTATTAGAATAGTTATTTCTTCCTTTTGGGTATTAAACAAATATCCAACCACCTTCCACAAACAGCCAGTGTTCTGGCATTTCCAGGGTTTTATATCCTCATATATTTTAGAAAAGAATATGTTGGGTTTGTTACACCTGTTAAAGAATTTGGAATGGATTTTAGAAGTGTATGGTAAAAGGAGGTTAGATAGTTGGGTCTGTAAGAGGCACAGAAATGATTCATGAGGACCAGCTAACCCAGAGATAGTCCACCTCCCACCCACGACTCAGTGAATGCTTTCTTGGAAATAACGCTCAGATATGACATAGGTTATAGTGACTAGGGGGTGCATACTTCAGTGATGGCTAAAGTGAAGACTACCTAACAGCTTTCTATATCCTCAGTAGAAGAGTTAGGTGCTTATGGGGCACCAGTGTCTGTGCTATGAACTTAGGCTCTGGAAGGACTTTGAAGGATGCTTCACATCCTGTATTATAAGTACTAAGTGGTATAAGGAGCTGCCAACCTCCACGTTTTGGGGTGTGAATCATTAATGTGGGAATGAACGAATGAAGTTTAGACTGTGGCCAACTTTTGATGGTACTTTTGTATACCTTCTTTATTTATTTATTTACCTTCTTCAATACAATTACAATTTTTTTCCTAGTGGCCATTACACATGACATTTCATACTCCAAAACACTTCAACAAAATGTTCCTGACTCAATGTAAGTGTTGCTGAAAGTGCCTATCTGATATTCTGGGAGACTGAAGATATATACTTGCTGCATGGCCAATGTTAAGAGATTTTCAGGAGAAGGAAGAGTAACCCATCACAAAAGGTGGGAGCAGGATATAGTCTTTTTGTCTTATGTTAAGCTATTTGGGGTTCTATTACTTTACATGTCCTCTTTCCAAAGTCTCTCTCAATTTGAGGATTCATGGCAATTGCATGGAAATATATTAGCAAGTCCAGGAAGGCTATGGAGTAACCAGCTGGTACCCAGTGGCCTCTATTACTATAGAAATGATTCATGCTTTTGGGTTGCAGGGCATTTCCTTGTGGGTACATTTGGTTGGAGAAACTTGACTGCAGTGCTGTTCCACTGCAGCGACATATTGCTGAGGCATATTCACTGTGGACACTGTGAAGTACTCAATGCCATGCCCACAGCTTCAGTAACTAACAGCATGGAGGGGATAATGTCCACAAATGTATTCTTGTTGTGGTTCCCACACTTTTTCTCACTACTGCCTTCACTGGTGATCTCTATTTTTGTAAGATAATTACCATCTTCAACCCCTTTTCCCCATTTTTTACATGGAGTTGGGGTGTTACATCTACTGTCACCATTTCTCTTAGTTCAATGTCACTTTCATGCCTCCTTCAGCAGTCATGCCTGACTGTCACAGGTCTTCTTTTATACAATCCATCTACTCCAGCTACCTCTTTGTTAGATGCTCTCGTTTCCTCTTGCCTTCTTCCTGTCTGTCCCAAATCTTCTTCACCAGATTGTCTTCTGCTTTCCTGCACATGTGCCTAAATCACCCATCTATCAAGTTTATCAAAGGCATTCTTAACAGCTGTGCTGATGACAAATTAAAGATCTTTGCAGTTGCAGTGGTAGACAGCCCCCTCCCCAATACTCTATGGGCATTATCCCTAGGGTGCCTACCAGGACTGAAATCAGTTTGCTGCAGGCATGCCAGCATTCTTCAAAGGTGTACAATATGTTTTTTCTGGGTCTATATCATTAGTCGAACTCACTAATCATCAAACACCTATTTGTTGACTTGACCCCTTTTTGTCGAAGTTACAAATTAGTGAATGGACTTTTCTTCAAAACTTTTCCCAGGGATAACCAATGGTAGGCCAACCTAGCGACCATTAAACAAATTGTAAAATTTAAAACCTACCCAAGTGGGGGGCTATGCCCCCACACCCCTAATGTGGGGGAGCTCTGCCCCCACCCCCCTAACTAAATATACCAACTCTGAGATCACACTACAGTGGAGAAAAGGGCAAATTCCAGATGGTGGCCTACCACTGGTTATTCCTGGGAAAAGTTTAAATGAAAAGTCTGTTCACTGATTTGTAACTTCGACAAAAAGAGGTCAACAAATAGGTGTTTGACAATTAATGAGCACGACTAGCTGAAGTTAACCCTTTTTCCCAAGTGGGCCTATACAATTAATAATCCATATTACAAAAAGGAAATTTGACATTTCCATGATGGTTAGGACCCTTATTGAGCTGAGGCAACATAGAGACAATAGTTTTTCATGAGTGACAGAGTCTTCTCTTGGTTGTTATGAAAATTTATTGCAACCAAGAGGTGATGAAGAAATATATATGTAAATAAAAGATTTACTCAATGTGATGTCAGTTGCTGCACATTTGCATTTAAGGGTTAAAATGCATCTCTGCAGGCATTTCCTTGTAAAAGCTAAACATAGAGCTAGGCATAGTACAGCAGTTAAGCTAATGCAAGTCAGCGGTGGATAAAAAAAATCAGTCAGTTTCACAGATACAAGCTCTACCAGGCTCAAAAAGCAACACTAGATGAGAAACAAAAAAAACAATGTAATTCCCTCAGTGGAGAACAATCACTTCCTAGATTCCATGCCTGACAAATAATATATTGCAGTTATCATATGCACCAAATTCTCATCAAGCTTCAAGACTTGTTCAGGATCTGTGTATAAAACTCACAACTGGCACATAAGCTTACAAAACCACTCTAATCAATAAGACATTTGAGTTTTGGCCTTTAAGGCCAACAAAAGGGGCCTATATGAAGCATCTGCTACCTATCACTACTGCTGCTGCACAGGAAGAGCTAATATGTCATTCATGGCTTCATGTACCTCATCCCAATGACATATTTCATCATTAATCCATTTCTGAAGAGTAGAATGGAAAAATTCTGTATTATTTCTTCCAAACATTTCCTGAATTCAGGTAGCTGGATGGCAAAGAAAGTGAATTTCCAAAGTGGTGAAGCTAGCACTGGTGGCAAGTGTTTTATGAAAGAGAAATCATTTATTTGTATTTGCTGACTGGGGTAGAAAATTATTACCAGATAAGGGGATGCTGACATTCTGAAGGGGAATAGGATACCACTAAGTTATATGTGGCATAAATGTGGTCTAATCTGGCCATGATGTCATGCGAAGCCAAGTATCTTAGAGTCAACATATCTAGCATTGATGATTTTAGTTGAAAGAGTTAAGTTATACACTCCTGGATTTTATTTCCATTAGTATAGAATGAAATAGCATTAAAGTGCATCTGTAGAGTCTCCAGGTTTCTCAAAAATTCAGCATATTTTATGTCGAGGAAAGCGGAGAAATACACACAACATATACACATATAAAATATAAAATGCTACAAATTTGGCTCGTATAACATTTTCATGTTCCTCAGGTTGCACAAAAAGTAATAGAGACACTTTGGATGTGTTACAAGCTTTAATCTTACTGTTTCTAGAAGGATTTTCCCCACATGCCTGGCACTTCCTGTAGGTTTAAATTAGGATATTTAAAGATATACACCCTCATATGCTACGTCCTTATATCCTATCTCTATTCCAACAGTGTAGCTAGAACCTAGAATAAAATTCCTGTATCAGTCAGGTCTATCACATACCTTCGTCTTTTCAAACCTTTAATGAATGACTTCTTCTCTGCCTCCTGGCTTTGTCCCTGTTCTGCATCTGGGAAATAGTTCTCAAACACCTTTCATCACCTTTCTTATGCCTTCCTTTAAAGCACTAAATCATTTAACCTGCTTAACCTCTTGTAATACCTCACTTTACTGTACTTCTTAAACTACTATATCAACGTCTTAATTAGCCCAACCAAATTACCATACCATCATTATTTCCTTGTTAAGACTCATACTTGCTTATCTCCTCTAATATCTCAGTCTATTCTATTTCTTAAATTACTCCTACCTAGCTTATACACCACTCTTCTATCTGTAAAGTCTTAGTACAAGGCTTGTAAATTTGTTTGTGAATATCAATACAAATTTTATTATAGTGACTGTTATGCTATGTATTCACTGAAACTGCATTATAAATTTATTGTAAATATCGATTGCATTACATATAATACCTTGCAGCTTTTCTCTTGGGCCTCCGCTGAAACAGGGTACCTGTGTCCATTTGGATTTTCCTGGTAAACAAATGTCAATAAATAAATACTTATAAAGTTTGCTATGTTTGTATACATTCTTTGAAATATTATGAATTACTTTGCATTTGGTCATCTAAACTATCTTTAGTATTATACTAATTAGGCATGTCATGTATCTGGACAGATTCTGTAATGGTCTTTCAGATTTGGAGTATTTAATAGGACTCTTCACTACTGACTTTTGATCTTCCTTTTGGGATAATTCTTACTGCACAACAACTTCATGGAGATACAACTAAAGGAGTCCCTCTCTGAAACTCCTGACTATCTTAGGTCTAATGATATCTTTTTCTTGCAATGGCAGTAGTGACCTACATAGGACATTGATTCACTGCCTAGCCAATTAAACTTCAGGCTAAAAAAACATTTCCATGCCTATGGAAATCTTTCTTTTTTTCATGTTTTTAAATATGGTAGTCTTCTGGCACTTTATCATAATAATAATATTTGAGTCACTGCTGATTTTTACCATTTAATTTATTTTTCATTGATTTTCAAGTGTCAGTAAATTTGTTGAAACAGGTTATTTGCTTTTGTTCACCTGCCACTTAGTGCATATAGTGGACTATTTCTATATTGTATAACTGCGAGATGACATCCCTCATGTCACAGCTCATTCTTATGTCCTTATAGCACTTCTCATGTATGAATAGTTATCTCCACTTGACAATTAGAATGTGGATAGCATGAATTGGGTATTATATATTTGAATTCACAGTCACATACAGATCTTTTGAATTCATGACTTGTGCATAGTAGTCTAGTCGCACAAACAGCAACATGATGTAGGTCCTAACTTTAGAATATGTACTTTAATGCATAAATCACACATACATGTGCTGTGCCTGCCAAGTGAATCACTTCAGGGAATTGGGAAGAATAAGAATAACGCTGTAAATATACACAATACACAGCTTTCAGAAACTAAAAGAAAGCTCCTCCTGCCCTGCTTTATACAAGGGCTATAATCTCACAATCTGCACTACCGCTGCCAAATTATATGTGATGGTATGAGCATTCATTTCATATTGCTGGCATTAAATAATATACAAGGGTGACTGGTCTTAAGATCATATGGTAAATTTCATTGCTGTATCATAGAATAGCCAATACCTGCCACAACCAATTACATTTCAAACTGCACAGCTGCAGATCGGGGTTATAATGACTTGCTCCTTAGGACTTCATCTACTTCAGACTGAGCCCAATATCTTCCACAGTAGTCTTGTCAAAAGTAATTGAAAGTTGACTAAGATTATTTTGTCCACACAAACACATACACACACACACACACACACACACACACACACACACACACACACACACACACACACACACACACACACACACACACAAAATATTTTCAGGAGGGTTTAGTAATGATTCATCAGTATTAATACCTCTTCCTTGTCTTTATAGCAATGCTGTTACCATCTAAAGACTAGACTAACCTGTTGAAAACAAACAGTGTTTATCTTTAAAAAAAGGCAGCTATCAAATATTTGTATGGTAACAATACCTTAGCTAGTGATTTTTGAGATGTAAAAGCCACACTTGTTAGGGTCTATATTATTTCAGCAAATGCTTAAAATAGCGAACATTGTTTAATCGACCCAATAAAGTTGAAATCCCTAAATCCCGAACACACGGAACAGCGATTTTTTTTTCCCAGGTAAAAAAAATCATTGGGCCATGTTTGGGATTTTGCCATGTCCTCCACTGTAGTGCGACCCTGGAGTTGGCATATTTAAGTAGGGGGTGTCGGGGGGGGGGGCAAGCTCCCCACTTTATTTTGTGCTTGGATTTTTTTTCTTTCTTTTTTTTTTCCAGATCAGCTGTGTTTGAGATTTAGGGATTTCAACTTTAATGGGTTGATTAAACAGCGTTCGCTATTTTAAGCATTCACTGAAATAATATAGACCCACTTGTTATTACACCATTCCAATGTACATATCCTCAAGCTAATAAATATAAATCACCAGCCACAAGCACTTAAAACTAAGTAAAAAATATTTGTTTGAGGTAAATACATTTAAGCATTGCACATGGAAAAATCAAAATAGACAAGCAACTTTAAATTTGTAAAAGGAAAGTACAAAATAAATATGTCTAAATAAACAGATTGTATAAAGAAGAATTTTCACAATTTATCTGGATATACCACTACAAGTTGGTAAAGAGATATGCTGGGTATATATCTACCTTGATTTAGAAGTAAAAAAGTAGTTATATAATTCTGCAGGCAAAATGGAATCTAGTTTGAGTTTTGTTCAGAAATGCATTCAGCTTGCAAAGTGCAGAAGTAAGGCAGTACCACATTTGGCAGGTTGCTTTCTCTTTACTTAAATAACTGAATCATTCCTTTCTGTTTAAATTCAAAACAGATGTTGTTTTTCCTTTATTCAGATTCTTTTAGATTTGGGTGGGGGTTAAGTCCAACACATTAGTATAGAAAATAAGGGACTCTGTCCAGGCACTGAGTACATTTGCACATTTGTGAACCTAGAGCTGGATCACATCAAAACCTCAAAAATAATCCTTCTGTAAGAATAACAGACCCTCTAGGAGTGATTATATCTGCAATTACCCAGCCAAGATACTTTGCAATAAGCAATTAAACAATTACATCTACATTTTATAGTCTATAAATGTCATATATTTTACATGCTATAAAATTTAAAACAAACAAAATTTTTATGATAAAAAATGAACACAACTTCTCTACATCTATCATCCTTTAATAGTCTTCAGGTGATTTTTCTTGTGATACTTCTAACATAAGCAAAGTTTGGGAGTACAAATATACATTTAGTTTTCTACCTACACCCCTGTATTAATAAAAACAAATAAACATGCAGTGTGTAAAAGGCAGATGCTCAGAATCTACTGATGGTGTCCAAATCTTGTTAAAATACTCTGCTGTAAAAACTGGCACCCAACAGTGAAAACAATGTCTATAAAAACTTTGTCAAATTCCAACCAACAGAAAAGTAAAAATTAAGGTAAAAGTTAAGTGCTTTCATCCAAATCAACATACTCATGGAATTCCTCAGAAATAACTCTTTGGGATTCACATTGGTTTAAATGGCCTCCACTGAAAACCTAATTAAGTTTCTTAAAGGCACAGAAGGTATGTAAATTCCTATAACACAATAGTTAATACAACATATACAGAGAACAAACTTTAAAACATAACAGGTTTAAGAAAGTTAAAAACCAAAACACAAAAAGGATAGTTTTGTACAGATTAAAAATGCAAGTAATATGAACATTGTAGTTTGGAAATCATTTTTTAGAAAAAAACTGTTTTGTACAAATGAAAATATGCCTAGGCAGCCATAAGAAACTCAAATGATACCATTAAGATAAAAAGATGAAAGAATAAAAAATCCCAGGCGTAGTATAGAAAGTTTATTACAAATGTTTTTTTTTTTACAGTTTAGCAACTCTTAATTTTAATACCGGCTGTATTGAAATACAGTCATTGATAACAGGAAAATGGGTGGCATCTAGTCTCATCTGCCAGTAAAGCTACCTGTACTCGAGATGTGTCTCCCAAGCACCACCCCTTCGATTAATATCCACAGAATCAAAAATGCCAAATAAAAATCTGTGTAAGTTGGCACATTCCAAAGAATGTTTATACGGAGCATTTTTGGTATCTTTAGACCCGATATCATAAAAATATTCATAAATTCTTTTTTTAAAAGTGCGTTCTGTCTTACCAAATGGTCAGATGGTAGTGGATTTTGTGAAAAGGATGGACATGGCTGTGGTGAATACGTATTTTAACAAGAGGGAGGAGCAGAGGGTGACATACAAGAGTGGAGGAAGATGCACACAGTTGGATTATATCTTATGTAGAAGGGCCAGTCTGAAGGAGATTGGAGACTGTAAAGTGGTGGCAGGGGAAGTGTAGTTAGGCAGCATAGGATGGTGGTTTGTAGGATGACATTGGTGATCAAGAAGAGGAGGATGAGTGTGAGGGCAGCACCAAGGATCAAATGGTGGAAATTGAAAAAGGGTAATTATGAGGTGGAGTTCAGGGAAGAGTTAAGACAGGCACTGGGTGGCAGTGAAGAGTTACCGAATAGCTGGGTAACTACAGCAGAGCTAGTAAGAGAGATGGCTAGAAAGGTGCTTGGTGTGACATCTGGAAAGAGGAAGGAGGACAAGGAGACCTGGTGGTGGAATGAAGAAGTACAGGAGAGTATACAGAGAAAGAGGTTGGCAAAGAAGTGGGATTGTCAGAGAGGTGACGAAAGTAGACAAGAGTATAAGGAGATGAGGTGCATGACAAAGAGAGAGGTGACGAAGGCTAAGGATAAGGCATATGAAGAGTTGTATGAAAGGTTGGACACTAAGGAGGGAGAAAAAGGACCTGTACCGATTAGCTAGAGGGACCGAGCTAGTAAAGATGTGCAGTAGGTAAGGGTGATAAAGGATAATGAGGGAAACGTACTCACAAGCAAGGAGAGTGTGGTGAGGAGACGGAAAGAGTACTTTGAGGGGCTGATGAATAAAGAGAATGAGAGGGAGAGAAGGTTGGATGATGTGTGGATAGTGAATCATGAAGTGCAGTGGATTAGCAAGGAGGAAGTAAGGATAGCTATGAAGAGGATGAAGAATGGAAAGGCTGTTGGTCCAGATGACATACCTGTGGAAGCATGGAAGTGTTTAGGTGAAATGGCAGTGGAGTTTTTAACTATATTGTTTAATGAAATCTTGGAAAGTGAGAGAATGCCTGAGGAATGGAGAAAAAGTGTTTTGGTACCGAATTTTAATAAGGGTGATGTGCAGAGCTGTAGTAACTACAGAGGGATTAAATTGATCAGTCACAGCATGAAGTTATGGGAAAGAGTATTGGAAGCTAGGTTAAGAAGGGAGGTAATGATTAGTGATCAGCAGTATGGTTTCCTGCCAGGAAAGAGCACTACAGATGCGATGTTTGCTCTGAGAGTGTTGTTGAAGTACAGAGAAGGTCAGAAGGAGTTGCATTGTGTCTTTGTGGACTTAGAGAAAGCATATAACAGGGTGCCTAGAGAGGAGTTGTGGTATTGTATGAGGAAGTCGGGAGTGTCAGAGAAGTATGTAAGAGTGGTATAGGATATGTACCAGTGTAGTGTGACAGCGGTGAGGTCTGCGGTGGGAGTGATGGATGCGTTTAAGCTGGAGGTGGGATTACATCAAGGATCAGCTCTGAGCCCTTTCTTATTTGTAATGGTGATGGACAGGTTGACAGACGAGATCAGATAGGAGTCCCTGTGGACTATGATGTTTGCAGATGACAGTGTGATCTGTAGTGAGAGTAGGGAACAGGTGGTGGAGACCCTGGAGAGATGGAGATATGCTCTAGAGAGAAGAGGAATGACGGTCATCAGGACTAAGACAAAATATATGTGTGTGAATGAGAGGGAGGATAGAGGAATGGTGAGGATGCAGGGAGTAGAGGTGGTGAAGGTGGATGAGTGTAAGTACTTGGGATCAACAGTTCAGATTAATGGTGAGTGTGGAAGAGAGGTGAAGAAGAGAGTACAGAGGCAGGATGGAGTGGGTGGAGAAGAATGTCAGGAGTGATTTGTGACAGATGAGTACCAGTAAGAGTGAAAGGAAAGGTCTACAAGAGGGTAGTGAGACCAGCTATGTTATATGGGTTGGAGACAGTGGCATTGACAAAAAGGCAGGAGTCAGAGCTTGACGTGGCAGAGTTGAAGATGTTAAGATTTGCACTGGGTGTGACAAGGATGGACAGGATTAGGAATAAGTATATTAGAGGGTCAGCCCAGGTTGGAAGTTTTGGAGACAAAGCCAGAGAGGCAAGATTACATTGATTTGGACATGTGCTGAGGAGGGATGCAGAGTATATTTGGAAAAAGATGCTAAGGATGAAGCTGACAGGTAACAGGAAAAGAGGAAGGCCTAAGATAAGGTTTATGGATATGGTGAGAGAGGACATGCAGGTAGTTGGTGTGACAGAGCACGATGCAGAAGACAGGAGGAAATGAAAACAGTTGATCCGCTGTGGTGACCCCTAACGGGAGCAGCCAAAAGAAGAAGTTCTGTCCTATCAAATAAAAAGCTGGATACATTTCACGTTTTGGCAGATAACCCACTCTGTTGGAGTCACAACAACGCTTGCGGAAAAAATTCTATCTGATGTAGTATTATCTAGTGTAAAACTGTTACCATGTAAATATAGTGGCACTCTGTACATTTACCACATTTCCTAGTGCCTCCGGTGGACCCAGTACTATGCCTAAAACTAAACGATTTTTCCAAAGCTGTCTTGAGATTACCACTGATCTTGTATACTACCAAGTGTTGTGTACCTAACTTGAACTTGTCCAATATATCTGTTTACATTTGAAAATATTCCAGTTGTTTTTAACAATGTTAGCACTATTATTTGACCTGGAAATTTAATATAAAAGCCCTTTGCCGGGGACATGTATCAACTGTAGCAACCAAGGGTATGGTTGTGTTGGGGGACTCACAACACCCTAATGAAGGGTACCACCCCTGTTTTCAAGCACTTCAAGGGTGATCCTTTGTATGGAGTTCAGTGGGTAACCTCTTTCCAGAAACATTTCTTTTACTTTACTAGCTTCCAACAAAAACAAGGTGTCATCAGAAATCATATGAGAAAGTCTAATAAATTGGCTCCTCACTAAACCCACTTTCTGCTTGTGAGGATGAAAACTCGAAAAATGAATTAGGCTTCCTGTAAATAGTGGAAACAAATCTACCTTCCTTGACAAAGATTGTAGTATCTAAATAATTAATAAATTCCTTGTTGTAGGTGTAAGTGAATCTCAAAAAATTAGTAGTATTATTAAGGTATGTGATAAAGTCATCAACAGTTTCATCAATGACATTCCAAAGGATGAACAAATCATCCATGTATCAAAGATACATAACACATTATTTAAAAAAATTATTGTTATTCAACATGTGTTTTGTCTACTAATAATACATAACTAGATTTGTAAAGGCGGGTGCACAGGCCGGACCCATTGCTACCCCATAAATCTGTTTGTAAAATTCACGTTATTTATTTATTTTATTTTACATTTGTTTACCGGACTAGTCTAACTGGATATATGTCCATTTTCAGTAGAGGCCCGGGGAGATAAGCTCCAAGGCAGAAACAAAAAAACAACAAATAACAACAACAGTCATATATACAATGCATATTACAAGTTAACTCAGAATTTGTAGCGAGGGCAAAAATCATAACAGTGCAAAATGCAGGTACAGTACATCATACAGGTACAGTACATAATAAAAAAGGAAGGCAGGTTATTGTAAAGTAATATTAATAAAGAGTTCCCTCAATAATAAGTATCCACAGATGTTGGAAATAATGTAATTTAGAGAGAGATCGGATTTATAGTTAATAAGGAAGGTATAACAGTAATTGAGAAGTATGGGGTTGGCAGAGCCAAGTTTGAAGAGGTAGATGACTAGTCAGGTTTAGTACAGGAGCATAACCAGTGTGATCTGAGGAAAAGTTTCAGTCTGTTTTTGAAGAGTGATAAAGAGGCAAGTGAGGAAAGGTCACCGAGGAGAAGATTCCAGGATTTTCCAACAGCATTAGAGAAGTGAGAATCCCCAGCCCTGTTATTAGGTTTAGAGGTATATACAAGAAGTTTGTGTGATGGACATAAGGACTTCTGATTTTTATAGGCGGTGATGAGGGTAGATAGAATAGGAGTGTTGGAAGGTTTATAAAGAGTCTTATGGGCAATGGTTGGTGGAATTTAATCAGGTTTTGTAGTTCTAGCCATCCTAGCTGCTTTATATTAATGCAATGGTGGGTTCTAAATGGGTTGCCTGTAGCAAATCTGGCAATGTTATTGTAGGACATTTCCAATTTGCTGAGGTTATTCTTAGATTAGTAAAAATGGGTGAGGCATAGAGAAGTATAGAGATTAGATGAGTGTGAGCTATAGTTGTTTTGGCTGTAGGTGAAAGGAAGGGTTTAATCCTATAGAGAGAGCCAAGTTTTTTGTTGAAAGTTTTTATAGTATTGTTGATATGGATGTCAAAGTTCAGATTGTTGTCAACGGTGATACCAAGTAGTTTGGTGGTTGGATCTCGTGATATAATGGTACCACTTGGTGGATGTAACTGAGAAATCAAAAGGAGAGGACTTGTGAGTAGGACTAAAGAGGAGGAGTTTAGTTTTTTGGGGGTTCACGAGAAGGCAATGCTGTGTGAACCATTGTTCAACTGTGTTAAATACCTTCTGGGTAAGAGAGTGAAGTTCAGAAGTGGAATTGGCTGAGCATATCAGTGTGGAGTCATCAGCATATTGTATGCATGTGGCTTGGGGAATGGCTAGATGAAGGTCATTAATACATATGGAGAAAAGTAGAGGTCCTAGGATGGACCCTTGAGGGACACCAAGGGTAACAGGCAGGTGGGTGGAGAGAGTGTTATGCCATAATATAGCCTGCTGTCTTTTATCTAGGTAGGACTGGAACCATTTTATGGAAAGTGCATCTAATGTCAGGGATTTGAGTATGTTTATGAGAATCCGGTGATTTACCATGTTAAATGCTTTTGACAGATCAATAAATAGTGCAGAGGAAAGATTATTAAGGTTGCGTTTTTTGTTAATGCAATCAGTAAAGGAAAGGAGGGCAGTGGTAGTGCTACGTGAAGGTCTGAAACCATGTTGACAGCTGGAAAGTAAGTTATTTTGGATTAAGTGGTCGGGTAATTGCCTATGGATGCATTTCTCCATGATCTTAGCCAAAGGGGAAAGAAGGGCAATGGGGCAGTAGTTTGACAGTTCAGTGGAGTGTCCACCTTTATGGAGGGGGATAATATGGGAGACTTTCCATAAGGTAGGGATGTGACCTTTGCTAATAGTTCTATTGATCAGAATGGAAATGGGGTAGGCAATAGCCTTGGCTGATAACTGCAGATATTCAGCAGGTAACTGGTCTGCTGAGGGTTTCAGTTTTTGGATAAGGGTTAGAATATGTGTTGTTGGGACAGGTTGGAAATGAAAAGGAGGGAGTGGGGTTGAGTTATAGGAAGGTAAAGTGAAGGTATTAGGTGATAGCTGACTAGCTAATGTTTGGATTGCATCAGTAAAAAAGGTATTGAAGGCATAGGCTGTATGCATGGGATTTTCCTGGTCTGTATTTTGAGGGTTTGGTGTAGTGGATTGACACCACTGTGACCGACATGGATGTTTGAATAATTTGGTGTAGTGGATTGACCTGGATGGAGTAATTGGTTAATGCTTGCCCAGAATTTTTGTGGGTTGTTGTGGTTAGCTTGTTGAAATTGTAGGTAGTAGTTTCTTTTATCAGAGAGTGTAGCTTTCTTAGTGTCACTTCTTAACTGTCTAAAGGTTTGTTGGTCTACAGGGTTTTTAGTCAATCTCTGTTTGGCCCAATATTTATTTCTGAGATTGATTTTATGTTTGGTTTCTTTTTAAAGCCGTGGGGCAGAATTGGTTTTAATTCTAATCAATCTTGTTGGAGCATGGTGGTTAAGAATGGGAGCATTGGCTTTATGCCTGATGATGTAGGTAAGTGAGTGGTCACTTATATCATCAGGGAGGGTTCCAGAATCATAAATGTGAGGATGATTGTTTATGAGAATCCAGTATAATATGCTTGCTTTCTTATTAGCTTTATTTATCCTGGTGGGGGAGGTAATGGTTTGTGAAAAACCATATAGGTTAATGTGGGTGGTAGGGAGGCTGCTACAATAGCAGTTCCAATCTATGTTTATATCACCTAGGATTATGGTTTCTTGGGGCAGGTGTTGGGATAGCCAGCAAAGGATATTTTCTATGGTGGCAATGTTATTACCAGGAGGTAGATACATACAAATAATACAGATGGATCTGGCATTATTAAGTTGAAGTTTGGAGATGACAATTTCTGCATTGGAATCTAGAGGTAGTTTACAGTTGTACGTGGTTAACTGTAAGCCAGATTTAAATAGAATAGCAACCCCACCACCCTTCTTGGCTACTCGGTCAAGTCTCAGGATATTATATCCAGGTGGGATAATTTCATTGTCTTTGGTTACAGGTTTTAGCCATGTTTCTGTTAAGCAGAGAATGTCAAATGCGTAGACTTCTAATAGAGCTTGGAGTTGAGTTACTTTGTTGTTAATGCTACATACATTAAGATGACCAACTAGGAAGGAGTTAGATGGTTTAGTAAGGGAATAAATAGTTGATTGATTGTGGTTATGGAGAGTGATAGGAGTTGTTGTTGGGCCTGGGTTAGGGTGAATGTCACCATCCTTTAATGAGAGGTGTAGTCCTAGATAGCTTGGGTTAGGGAATCTGCTGTATAGACATAGAGCTTTCCTGAGATTTAGTGTTATATTTAATGTGTAGTATTTTATGATACTTTGCAAGTAGGTAGCTGGGTGAAGATGTTATATTTGCATGGTTATAAAGGACTGGTAGGGATGGAGAGTTGGTTTGCTTATTAGGGTAGTGAAGGTGTGGATATAGTGGGTGTTCATAGGAGGTGAGTAAGTAGGCAAAGGTTAAAGGAGGTAGTGGTAAAAGTGTGAATAAAAGTAGGACATATAATGGGGTGGGTGGCTTATACATTGGGAAGGATTAACTATTGGATGTCTGTATGTAGGTATGGAAGTATATAGGGTGAGGATGTGGGAAAGGAGGAGGGTGTGGTAAGACTGAAGGGGAGTGGCAAGACAAGGCAGATATGAGAGAAAATGGCCAATGGTAAAGTGTCTAGAGAGTAATGGGATGAGGATGAGGTGTGGCTAGTAGGTATAAGAGTAGGACCCCTGGGGTTGGGTGGGGAGCGGAGTGTGCCCGCAGGGCAAATGGAGCGGGTAGAGACAGATACTGAAGCAGTTATAGAAGAAACAATCAGCAGGACTGACTCCAGAAGGTAAGTTGGAAAAGTCAGACGTGGGTAAAGGACAGTGAGAACTGAGCCTAGAAAAGGTAGTTGTAGACAGTAGTAGTAGTAGTAGTAGTAGTAAAGGGTAAAGTGGGAGGACTAAATGGTAATTCTGGGACTACAGGAGAAATTAAGGTAAGTAGCTAGGCATAAGAGAGGATAAGGAGATGTGGCTGGGTTAAGGGTGCCACCTAGTGGACATGTCATATTGCAGGCTGATGTGAGGGAGTTAGTTGGAGTACAACAAGGGAAAAGTGGGTGCGAGACAAAAGGGGTTACTATAGAGGATGGGGGAGAAAGAGTGGTAAGGTACAGAAGAGAGGGGGTGGAGGCTGCTGGCTGCCCTAGCTCAGGACGTGCTTTAACACCTGTAGCAGTGGTACAATAGTAGAAAGTCTTTCTGCCAGGAATTATTCAACAGACATACTTTTCTGGCGTCCTTGAGAGAGGGATTGTAGGGAAATTATGCTGTGAGGTGAACCGCTGATATTTGGAGAGGGTCCTTTAGATTCTTACAGACTAGTGCTGGAAGCACAAGAAGAGCAGGGTAATTTTCTGGTGACCTTGAGAGAGGGATTGTAGGGAAGTTATGCTGTGAGGTGAACCGCTGATATTTGGAGAGGGTCCTTTAGATTCTTACAGACTAGTGCTGGAAGCAGGGTAACACAGGGGGTCAGATGCTGGGAGAGGAGCAGACAGCAGCCAGGGCTTATCCCGATTCCTAAAAATGTATATCCCAGTCCACCTAATGTAAAAACACAAAAATGATTGCTTGCGAGTGTATGCTGCCACAACAACTTTAACAAACTAGCTAGACAAGAAGATATCAAGTCACTCAGACAACAGCAAGACAGTTTAAGCAAATGCAGTAATTTCAGCCTTAAATGCAAATAAATGTACAAATAAAACAAGACATCTGCAGTTGATCACTAAAAGAGTTTCCGGAAGTGTGTTTTTTAAAGTACAAGTACTTAGTGTTTCCCTGGATGGCAGAGGATGCAAGGAAATCACTTCAGAGGCACAGGTGAGGACATCAAGAGTTGCTGGGCTCTGTGGGAAATAGCCAACCACCTCACAAGCATGCCAAATTTATACAGGCACTTAAAACACAGAAAACTGTAGAATCCCTTTAGCAATGCCAAAAATCTAGGAATACAGCAATTAAGTACCAACAGCAAATACAAAGTAGCAAATTACACAGTAATACCATCAGGAAAACTTCACAAAAGTGCACTTCTCAGCAGTCAGCCAAAAGTACAATATCTGGGCACTTGAAAATCATTTAAAGTGCAGAAATCAGCAGATAAAGCAAAAAAAAAATAATAATAATAAATCAGCAGTACCCTAGTACAGTTAAATGAAGTATAAAACAGTAAAATAAATATTTTATCTGCCAAGGATGGTATAGGATTTATTCAGAACCCTCTCAGAGTGTGGCAAGGAAGCTAAGCAAATAGGAGCTCTGTGAAAATTATGATTTGCAGTAAGGGAGGTTAACTCAGGTGCAACACTGGTTGGCTTAGTGGGCCCCCAGTATTGCGAATCTGTATAAAACAATGTCTGGCAAAAGCACTTAATTAGCTTAGATAACTGACAACAGCTATCAAAGAGGGGAGAAAGGGGCTTTGGTAGTCAGACTACCATAAGGGGCAGAAGCCAGAGACACTGGCTTTAAAAACCACAATAGACAAAATGTGGGAGGGTTGCAAAACTTTAAGCTGCTATAAGAAGCCAGAAAACTCAAATACTACAGCTTATAGTCCACTATGAGCCAAAATGGCAAGGAAAACTGTTTTGGCCCAGTAATATATAGAATTAATTAATTAACACAAAAAAAAAAAAAACAAGATAGCAATCCAATCAGTAAAACAGAGCTGTACAAACCAGACAAAAACAGTCTCTGTGGATTTAAGTATCACTCAAATAAGTTCACTTTCCTTGCTTATTTACTTCAAATCATCATCAGGGAGTCACACACTACCTGTACTTTGTGTGTGCGTGTGTGTGTGTGTGTGTGTGTGTGTGTGTGTGTGTGTGTGTGTGTGTGTGTCTATAATTGTGAGTAAAAGACACTGGAGGCAGATTTCACAAGTTCAGTGCATTTTACTTACAGTGATAAATAGATAAAATAGAATAAAAACTTCACTTATTATCAAAAACAGAAATTCTTACAAGTCATTCTGGTTTCCAACTCCAGTAGAATACTCAAACAGTCCAAGGTAAATCATACAATTATTCATTTGGGTCTTTATTTACTCTTCATATTACTTTTCTGTTTTCTCTCGAGATAAATCCACTGACTTGCAACTACCGAAAATCCTAATTTCTGGCAAAATTCTTCCTGTTCAATGAGATGCAACTGTTTTTCTGGGCTATAACCTTTTCTTTTAAGGCCATTGAAGCAGGTGCTTATCCTTAGTTTCTGCTGTTGTGTGCTCTCTTTTGTTTTCTTATCACATTTTTCACACCTAGCGAGTAGCTCTGTTGGGGCTCAAAGGTTGAAATCCTTGTGCAAGCTACGTCGTGGTTGAAAAGTACCCACGGACCAGCCCACTTGCCCAATTAATAAACGTCGAAGTCAGTAGACTGTGGTCAGTTTATTATAGAGTGAGTACCAAACCAGACACAGTATTAGAAAGTAGGATTACGAGCAGAAAGCAACATGACTAACAGTTGTTATTGTTTGTCTTTCGGCTTTTTCCCAGTAAGGGGTCGCCACAGCGGAACTCCGGTCCGCTAATGATTGGCAGTAGATTTTTTACGAAACGCCGAGGTGCCAGCTCAACGCCCAACCTTCAATGAAGGCACACCCTATTTACGCACGCATGTCTTTCGAATGCTACCCAACCATGGGGAGGACATGCAGACTCTACACAGAAGGCACTCCCAAGCCGAGAATCGAATGGGAGAACCTCTTGCTGTGAGGTAACAACGCTACCGCCGTACCACCGTGGCATCTTGCTCCTTCACTGCAACTATTGATTACTCATCACTTTTTACATAATGTTACCACATTAACTTCAAGGCAATGACAGCGCGCTAAAACACAGTACAGTCACATCACTCACAGTTGCATAGTCATCTAGCACAATCCCATATAGATCTTCATTGCTCCACCTAAGCGTCTGAGGAGCGGGTTATTTCCAAGTACCAGATTTATCAGCTCTGATAGTAGTCTAATGTCACTACTGGTTAAAAAACAATACTGCAAAAGAATTTCATTAAAGAACACAATACCAATATCTTGGGGGTATACAAGTGAATAAGTTATCCACATCAATGGTGAAGAATCCAGTACTAACAGACATTAGACTGTGATCAAACCTACCCAAAAACACCAAAAATTCTTAAGTAAATGTGGTATACATGGAAAAATGGGTTTGAGCTCCCTGTCAATAAAAACAGCCAAAGGGTATGTTTTGGAGTTTTGTATTGCCACAATAGGTCTAAAAGGTAGATTAACCAAACTTTTGTGAACCTTAGGTATTCCAAAGATTGTGGGGATAATTGAGTGCCTGTTTAAAAAATCAAATAAATCCTGGGAAATAATGCCCTGCAACAATAAATCACTAAGCTGTAAATCAATTTTGGTATAAGCAATATTAATTTCATTTTTTAGAAACGTGTGTGTATCAGTATCTTGTAACAGTCCAAACATGGCACTGGTACAGTTCATATTGTCAAAAATAATAGTACCACCCCCTTTGTCAGGCTTCATGACTCTGATAGCTCTGTCATTAGTCAATTCATTAAAAACAGCCTTTTCTTTAGAACTCAAGTTACTGAAAGACTTGTCCCTAGATTTGTTCTGCAACCTATAAAGGTTGAATTCACATGCCTGTTCAAAGGCTTGAATAAAGGGATGTAAAGGGGGTGTGTAAATACTTTTTTCATATATACAGTTGAGGTGCTAGTATTAATAGAAGTTTTATTATTAAACAAAATAGCTAGGTTCAGTTTACATGCAAAAATCTTCGATTCAGTTAAGGTATTAACTAAATCAAAACTCTGCTTGGGAACAAATGTGAAGCCTTTTTTCAAGAGTGAAGAATGATCTAAGGTGACATCTACCTTACATAATTAAAAATGTTGTGTCCTTTATACCCTAAAACTATACCTCCTGAATTAGTGATGGTATTGTCTATTCTCGTGGGTTCCTCATGTTACGAGTATTGTTGTAACCCCCCCTCCATTGTGATGGTGTTAGTCCCTGTGATGCCCCTGCTCTGGCCGAGTAATAAAGGAGCCTCAATCCTTACCACTGGTAACAGTGGGGGATGTACACACTGGGAGGATGACAAATACACACACAGTAAAGTGCAATTTCCCTTAAGAGCACACAGAGATCACAGTCAGTCTGGGGCTGGTTTCTCCCTCTTTCTCCAGATCCCCAGTAAGAGTCCCCACTGGCATAGCTATGGAGTTGAGACCTTTGCCATGGTTCCAAACCAAGTCCTCTAACACTCTCTCTGTCCATCAAGTGATTTGTGTCCCTGCCCCAGTAGCTGACTCACACACACACACACACACACACACACACACACACACACACACACACACACACACACACCTAGGGAAGGCTGGCACAGGTTTACTAGCTATGCCTCCTTCTGCCCAGACTATAAGGTAGTTATCACTGCCACCAGAACCCCTTACTTATCAGCTATTATAAGGCCTTTACAAAGGGTGTCCAATCCTACTGTGTAATATTACTATTAATCCAAATGGTAGTCTGACCAAGCAAGGATATTGGTGTTGCCTGTGCAGTGTCACCAAATAGATATGCAAGTACTCTATGAGCTTAAATATATCTCACAAATAGCCACAAAGATAGGTTTAAATATATTTAATAATAAATAAAAGAACAAGACAATACCTAGTAAATCAATGCAGTTACTTCAGAGTTCAAAATCACAGGAAATATTTAAAACAACAATGCAGGACAGTCTCAAATAAATGCAGAAAGCATCTAACTAATCTTTACTATATTCCTAACTATGTCTAAAGAGTTACTATGCCCTAAAAAAATTACTTACAGAGCAAGATGAGTGCAGATGGTGATGATGAGTGGATGTTTCCAGGTCAAAGACAAAATACAAAATGCACAGACTTTCTCTGAGAGAGTTTTTAAATTAATATCAAATATTACTGCCGAGTTAGCTTAGATGACATCACTTTTTGTCACCTGACTTAAGTTCCCAAGTTAACCCCCCCATTGTAGCATTTGTCATCTCCTTGTGAAAAATACATAGCCTTCAGATGTTTGCAGTTGCTAGAAAACATAAAACAATAAAACACTTACAAAACATGTAGAAGGCACCCTAGTTCTAGACAGCCTGTCTCCTTGCTGCATTGAAACTAACTTTTATAACACAATCGTAAAACAAATTAATGTCAACTTATTTTCTTGAAGTTTTGCAAGTTAACTCTGGATGTTTCAGTTTCTACTATTAAAACATGCATTTGCACAGGTATATAGTTTATATACATTTCTGTTCTTATCCAGTATGGTACACTGTGGACACATCCTTGAAGCTCAGTACTGTACAGACCCTGTTCAACACACACTTCTGTACCAGTAGTTTAATAAACACATAACATATAGTTCTCTTACATTTGTAAGACAAGCATATAAATCATGTTGATATTCACAAATGACATATGATTATTTACAAAATTCCAGATAGCTGGGCTGGTGGTGTGACAGTCCCTATATTGGGGATGTGGGTGGTGCATGACTTAGTTGTGCTGGCTGGCTAAACCTGTGAAGGGGGGGATTCTAAAGGGTCAATAAGATCCACAACTTGCCACCACTGGGGATGTTCCCAATCTGGTCAGGGTTGGTAGACCAAGCAGGCACTGCATTCCAGGTTAATATTCTGCCGGACAAATTACTGGAACCCACTAAACTGCTTTTGTTGTTTACGTCCTTCTTTCTTAAATAAGCAGTATTGTTTTCATGTTGCTCCATATCTCTAAGAATCTTTTTGTGCTTCTTAGGATTAATGAATTCTATTTGTTTGTCAATCTTAGCAAAATGTTGTTGGCAACATCTTGGTGGGATGTGAACAAGATATCTGCCTTGATTTTGCTGTTCAGTACTAATATCTCATCCTTAAGCTGTGAAAAAAAATGGTTTCACCTAATAAGCAGTTCCATAGTCTCAAAACCATGCCTGTCAAATAATTTCACAAACTCCATATAAAAAGATGAGTTAATAAAAATCCCATTGGGAAATATGAATGTAGGAACAATTTTCGATTGTAAACAGTCTGTTAAATAAGCATTGTCAAGCTATAAAAATTTTAGTTTGAATATTTTTTTTATCAAGATCACAGATCATGGACCTCAAAGTCATATATACATTGCCCTTACCAACTGTTGAAGGCAATGAATTTGAATGGCAACTTTGATTAAGCCAAATATTTAAGTCAAAATCTAGAGATGAACTGTCATTGTTATTGTGGGGTGTACTGGCACTGTTAAAAACAAATTGTTAGAAGTGGTACCTTGTGAGTGAATATCAGTAGCTGGACCTGCAGGCTGTGATGCTCCTATAATAGTTTGGCCACATGGTATAGAAAAGGTAAAAGATGAAGAACTAGCTGTGTTTAAAAAATCCACAGCATAGGTAGCATCCTGCTGCAACCAAACCAAACATCCTGAACTATTCATAAGCATTGCAATACAGATGTTTAAGTGTGCTAAATCTCATTTAAAGCCAGATCCACTAAAAGAGTTGTAACGTCCGAGGTATACTTTGAATGATCCATGTTCAACATGGGGATAAGAATGTTACACCAAACACATCCTCCTCAAAAGACTAAGAACCAGAAACCAAAAGGAGGCGTAACTGCATGACAATACAACTAAAAACCAAATAAATATGCAGTGTGTAAAAGGCAGATGTTCAGAATACACTGCCTTTGTCCAAATCTTGTAAAATACTCCACCGTAAAAACAAGTGTCACCCAACAGTGAAAATAGTGTCTAATTCCAACCGACAGAAAAGTAAAAATGAAGGTAAAAGGTAGGTGCTTTCATCTAAATCAATATACTCATGGACTTCCTCAGAACTAACTGTTTGGGATTCAAAGTGGTTTAAATAGCTTCCACTGAAAACCTAATTAAGTTTCTTAAATGGACAGAACATATGTAAATTCCTGTAGCACAATAGTTAATAAAGCATATACAAAGAATAAACCTTAAAACATAGCAAGTTTAAGAAAGTTAAATACCAAAATATAAAAAGGTTATTTTTTGTACATATTTTGTAGTCTTACTAGTATAGTGGCCCTGTCTAAGCTAGACTAAAGAAAATAGTTATATATTTTTTGCAGTCTTGTGGCAATGGTAGGTAGTAGGAACAATATAGCTATTTGAAAATTAAACAGTTTAGAATAAGAGATGCTCTTGAATTAATTAGAAGCCATTTAGCTTTTTAGTATATCGTATTGGTATTCTTTGGAGTTATCTAAGGAAATGGATCTACAGACTTTAACAACTGCTATTTGTATATTCTTGGTGTTCTGTGAATAATAACAGGCATAACTTGAGCTGTGGCTTTATCATTTGTATTGATAGGGATTTTCTTGCCTCTTGAGGAAGAAGATTTGAATATTTATATGCGATTTTTAATCAATGTTAGAGATATGTTCTATGTAGCAGGAGAAATTGAGATTTTAGTCTAGGGTTATTGCAAGGCACTTTAGCTGAGCAGGCAGAATCACTGCTAGAGGGTTTGTTATTTTTACAGAAAGATTTTTTTTGAGTTTTTGATGAGACCCAAAATCATTGTTGATCTTTTTGACTGTTAATTACTATATTTGTTTTGGTTATGGTACTGAAATCTCATTGTAAATTTTGCTGTGGTTAGGGTAAATTTTGATTTGAACCAAGTACTTTTTGTAGTCAGCACATAGTATGCAGTTTAAATTAAAAGGGTGAAAGTTCAGCTTTATAGGTAGGCTGAAAACCATGTCAGGCTGTATAACTGACCCAAAATGCAGTTAATGCTTTTAATAGTAGTGCAATATTAACAGATTCACTCTTCTTTACTCCCTGCTTGTCTACCTTCCATTTCTATCCTTTAACCCCATTTCTTTTATCCTTTTCTTTTTCTTCTTCTCTTTCGTAATTCACCTTATATCAAACTGCTTTGCTCTAATTGACTTTTGTTTTGTATTTTATCTATTTAAAATCTTATGTAATTCTTATTAATCTTTATTGTAATTGTTATTGTAACTTTATTTGTAAATTAATAACCTTTGTTGTAACTGTTCTTGTAACTTTATTTGTAATTTATAATTTATTGTTTAATTGGGGCTTTCCCCCCAGGCCTCCGCTGAAATGGCCCTTTGCTCAGTTGGACATACCTGGTTAACAAATGTCAACTAAATAAATAAATTCAAAAGTGCATTTCAGGTCAATGGAAAGGATCTCTGTTCGTTTTTCTCTTTCCATTTCTTCATAAAGTTTGAAAGATGCTATTGTATCATAGTCCTTAACCTGCAGGGGCAGCTTATTCCAGAGATGGGAGAGATGCTGTGTAATGAATCTTTCTCGCTTTCTCATGTTTTATTCACCTGCTGGTATAGATTTAGATAATTGTTTCTGGTGTTTGCTAAGCCATCCAACATGCAGAAATATAGGAGATCAATAACAACAGGCTGTCTAATGATGTTGTACACAAGGCACAGATCACTTGTCAAGAGTCTGTAAGACACTGAATAAGGAGACAGAGCTTCTAGCCTCTCCTGGTAGCTCATAGTCTTTAAGTCTGACATCTTAGTTAGGAACCTTTGAGGCCTCTCTAGTTTGATATATCCACTGAAGTACATCCTGAAAGGTGCAATGCAATCTGTAAGTGGTTTAATTAGTACTGAATATAATGACATTTTTAGATCAGCATGCTATACCATTGATTATTATTTGTAAAGGATAGAAAGATTTCCTGACTACAGTTGTCACATGATGATTGACGGAGAGGGAACTGTCAAACCAGGTCCCTGATTACATTTTTCTTTAGAAGTGAAGTATTGTTTGTACTGAGAGAAGGAGTTGTTTGCCAAATGACATGATACTACATTTTTCACATTTAATTTGATCCATTTACAGTACATCAGGTATTTATAACTAGGGTAAGTTTTATTTTCCCCTAAGAGTATAGGTGTCAGAGGGTCTCTAGACAATAACGCCCAGTGTGTAGTCATTTTCAGATTTGATTTACCAAAAATCCTGGTTCTTAATTTTGAAATTAGAGAAGTAAATAGTGAAAGGGAGGAGTCTCAGAACAGAGCCCTGGTGGACTCTGCTGGTTCTCTTCATACTTAAAGATGAGGCGTCCCTCACACAAACTGTGTGGGTTTTGTCTTTTAGCCAGTTTGCTGTCCCTCTTACTAAATAAGGATTTATTTGCAAATCATTTATTTTACTTACAACATGCATGGGCAATGGTCAAAAGCTTTGTCTAGGTCAAGTTATGCTGTGTGAACAGCATGACCACTGCCAGCAGCCAGTATAACTCTCTCAGAGATGTTAAGATTTAATAGGGAGACTCTCTCTCTCTTTCTCTCTGTTGAAGTCAGACCTTTGAGGTTTAGCCTAAAGAGGATTTTGGTATCATAATTAATAAGATCAGTTATGATATATTCTATAGATTTGCAGATCAGGCTCATAAGACTGTTGAGTCTATAATTGTCAGGGTCCATGGTAGGACCAACTTGTGGAGGGGCATTACAACTGTGGTGCACTATTGACACACACTGTAGCTAAGTTTAGGTTAAACGTTTTAAAGATTTGGTGAGGATATGTTTGGCACTGTTTATTAAACACCCATGCATTTTGTTACTTCTCATGGAGGAAGTATTTTTGGTCTTGTGATTTACCCTTGCATAGGATGTCTCTATTTTTGGAGTTATGACCCTGTTCTTAGGCTTGATTTATCCCTTCACAGAATTTTCTGCATTCCTCTCATCATATGCAAGTTTTTAAGCTGTGCGGTATTCAGAAAACCACACTACATGACCAACACTATGTGAGGCAACAATAATTTAAAGAAAGAGGACACACATGTTATATCTCCTTTTTCTGAAAAAAAGATCTTGTGTGGTAGAATTTTGCAATAATTAACATTTACAGATATGGATGTAGAATTTTGCAATAATTAACATTTACAGATATGGATGTAGAATTTTGCAATAATTAACATTTACAGATATGGATGTAGAATTTTGCAATAATTAACATTTACAGATATGGATATATATTCTGTTAGTTGCATGTAAAGTAGTATTTTCATAACTTAGCCAGTGGATAGAGTGTGGATATTGGTCAGTATTCTGCTGCTGAAAGTGCAAATTTGGTTTTGGGACAAGGAACAGCTGCTACAAATTTCTAGGGATATAGAATAATGCTTGTGCTCTAAGGCTTATACTGTAAATATGGTACAGTGGTTTAAGGATATGGTTTGCTGACAATTGCAAAAATGTTTGGTGCATTAATGAGACCATAATTAATTTGTTGACATCTGTTTTTACAGACATTAAGTACTTATTTTGAGGCATACCTTTTAATCTACAGACAATGACAATAGGAGCAAAGGTCCTTGAAATGTAGGCATAGACAGCTAAAAATCTGCACATCTAATTAGCATAAAAGTTGAATACCATATAACACATAACTTTTCTTGATTTCTGTAGGAATGTGGGATATTACTAATAAACATGTTTTTAAAAAACAGAGAGCGACAAAAATGATGGGAAAATATAAGTGCATTATCATAACTCCAAAAATAGGAACATCCTGCACAAGGGTAAATCAGGCTTGGAAATAGGAACATTCCTTTAAAAAAAGGATAGCTGAGAGGTCTGCTTTGAAGAAATTATTTTTGAAAAAGAAAGGTAGAAAATCTCAGAACTCCCTTAACGACTTTGAGATAATTGTATTGGTGGATTGAGTGTGATTTGTTTTTGGGTGTGTAGATGATGTAGAAATAACAGTTTTAATGATATTGAAGAGGACTATGTTCAAAGTGGTTTGATCGCTGGAAATAGGTTTTATATGTTCATAGGTTCATAGCAGATTACTAGGCTAATGTCTCAAGAGCCCTTACAAGCCTAGCTAGCTTTACCCAGATTTTACCCAATTTTCTATCCCTAGGGGAAAGATAGCAAGGGTCAGCAAGCAGGGTTTTGACAATTTTTACAGATTGCCTATTGGGCACCATCCCAGGAGTAAATTTGTGATTTCCCTTACATTATGCCAGATTGCACTTGAAGATAGTCAAGGAGGGCTCTGCTTCACATGAACAGGAAGTCTATGCCAGAGGAGGTGCAATCTCAGGGACACATATCTGTCTCCCCTGCATGGTTTTACAAATAAACAACATTTCTATCAGGGCTGGGTCAGAGGCTGCCTTGCAAGTCCGGCACAGATCACCACTCAGTTATTGGTAGGAAACTGAATACAGTGATATGGCTTTTAATTGGTCCACATATGACATATTGATTATACCCTGTATTTTTTTGGTGGAAAACTTCTGAGGATGCTCCAACTGTTGCAGGTGTCTGGTGAGGTACATGTCAAAGGATGCATTGAACTTTATTATTGGTCTGATGAGGGCCAAGTACGGTGGTACTATGGCATCCTTAGATCTGTATGCCATGACTTTACTTATAAGCTGAGCCACGTAGAAGGATTTCCTCACAACCGTGGACAAGTGGTAATCAAAGTTCAGATTACTGAGTACACTCATAGTGGGGTGCTATCAGTGTTGTAATTTGCAAGGGTATTTGTTTTTTGAAAGGGAATTTTAGAATGTTAGTGGTCACTGTATGGGTTTTCCTAAACTGTTTTCAGTGCCAAGGCTTATGGTTGGCTTAGCTCGAAATGAATGATGCATTAGCTGCATTAGTAGCAATGCATGCTTATGTTTTATTTTGTGACATTTGTGTGTTTTGATATTGTTAGTTGTCTGCTTTTCATATTTTCCAATCAACATCCCTATGCTTTAACAAATGTTTTAAATCAGAAGTTAAGTAAAGGGAAGAGGCACCTTTCTAAAATATTTGTTTCAGTGAAAAAGGCCTGTTTCTCATTGGCTCAATGATGTTATATAAGGTACTCCAGGCACTAGCTGAGTTTGTATCCTTTAAAATAACATATAAGTTAGCCATTCTGTGTTAGTGATTTGTTGTGCTGAGTCGGGGATGGATCGCATATATGTAATGTGTGGTTTTCGCTTCAGTGATGATTGGGTCTTGTTTGCTAAGGTAGTTAGGTAGCACTGTAATATGTTTGCATCTTTCAGGTAAATTGATGATGATGACATCAATCAGAAAGGATGGGAGTGGTGTGTGTGTTAGCAGGTTCTTGTCAGCTGGTGTACAAAGTTAGATTATATTTAAGGAACGTGGTGTTGAGGTACTCCTTTTGAGGACTCAGACAATTTAAATTGAGGTCTCCAAGTATCATTAGTTTTGCATTACCTGACACTTTATTTAATAGCTTTATACAATGATCATATATTATTAGGGTGCCAGAAAGAGGAATGTATAATACTGTTATGTTTAATTTTTGAAGCATTTCTAAGGATTACATGTACTACTAACTGGTGTGATTCTGAATCCTTATAATATGTGCTAGAATTCAGTAGAGTGACTTGTACGTTAATGTTCTTTTTATAAAAGAAAAACTTCTCCTCATATTCTAGTTCCTGGTATGTTGTTGAAGGAAGAGGAGTAGTATTTAGTTTATATGTATGTATGTATATCTATGTGAGTATGTATATATGTTTGTAAATATGTATATATGTATGCATGTGTATATATATATATATATATATATATATATATATATGTGTGTGTGTGTGTGTGTATGTGTGCATATATAAATATATATGTACATATGTATGCATGTGTATATGTATGTATATTTGCATGTTTGTAGACACACAGTGGCAGTCCTTAAATCACAACTGTGTAATGGTTAAGATTGCAGGTTATGCTTTGCAACCCACAAATCCAACTAAAGCCATTTGTTTATACTATTTAAATTCATTTATGTTACTATAAAGCTGGTATTTCCTGTAGTTTGCAGAAACTTGGTGCTCACATCCTTTTTTTAGCATCAACATCACAGGTAGGTTCCAGGGACTGTTGGATTCTTGAATTACTCTCAGACTCTGCATCTGCCACATTTCCTGTCACATGGTTTGCTTCACTTGCTCAGGCAGCCTGTAAGGAGCCTCATTAGCCTTTTGGTTCCCATATCCACATGGTGTGCTACTAGATGGGTACACCTTGGCTTAGCAGTGAAGATGGCCCCAAACTTGTACAGTATGGATTTCTTAGCTGCTCTGACAGTACTACCTCATCCAGTGAGGCATCAGTTCAAGCCTCATTGAGGAGCTCTACTGCTGGACCCTCCTCCAAAACCTCTAGCAGCACATTACATATGCAAAGTACTAGTGTCTCTATCATGGTAAGGGTTCATCACGAAGACCTATAAATGTTGAGACTTCTAAGTGGAAGTTATGAAGCTGCAAAATGGAATATGTGGAAACTGGGACTATATATACTAAGTGAAGATAGTTGTCTCTCTGAGTTTTCCATTTTTCCAAAGTTTGACAATCGAAGACTTTCTATATATATATATAAGTTGCAGTGATGGAGGTGCAGGGGGTTTGGCTTGCTGTAAAAACAACTTTAAAGGATGGCAACAACTGTTGTTATTCAATGGTTAGCAGTTATGTGTTTCAGACTGACAATAGTCATGACATGATAAAGTTTGCGTTTCTGCTTCCTGTTAGGCAGCTTGGCCATATAAGTGACATTTCTTACCTTCCTTAAATCAGTAATTGGTCCCTCCTGTGCTGTGTATAGCTTATTCTATTGAATGGAATTAACCACCATTTTGTTTTAGTCTGACTGTATACTCATGGGATCTCCCTGTCCTGTCACACCAGACATTTTAATGCTGTTGTGCTTCCTAAACGTAGTACTGAAATTTAGCACAAACTCCAAAAAACAATTCTTATGGGAGTCACATTCGCTGTCCCACTCATTACTAATTAGGTCTATGGTGACATGTCTCACCTTCTGACTATAAAGTATCTCAAATTATAAAAGATAAAAGGATTCTTCAGGCACCTCATTTTATTCAAAGAGGTTATGTGGAAGGTACTTGTCCCATTCTTGCTCAAACTCCAGAAAAAAGGTCTGCAGGTTAGCACCTCTGACTGTCAGTATTCTTCAGGATTGAAAACAAAACAGTGTAAGAAACTTCTCTGTGTGTAAGATTTTCAGTCCATGTATCTCTAATCACTGTATATTAAGTAGATCAGACAGTAGTAGTAGTAGAAGTAGTGAACTTAAACTCATCTTAAGTAAAAAAAATAATAAAAAATATATAATTTGAAATATTGCACAGAATTACCAAGTATTCAAAAGTAATCCAAGCAAGGCAGGTAGTCTGTTTCCAGTCGAAAATCCTTTATTAAGTACACAGGCAAGCGATCCAAGTAAAACAAAAATAACAGAGTAATAGTTTCCTCACAAGCATTCTAAATATATATATATATATATATATTTTTTTTTTTATCAGGCAAGGGAGTGGTTTATTGTGCTGTAAAACAAAGTGTCATTGGTACACATGTTAAATTCGCAACCCTCCCCCCATCAGTGTGACATTCGAGCTGGTCCTGCCCTACTTAGTAGCTGTCATAATAATATAACCCTTATGTACTTTAAATAACATTTATAGTGATGTGGTACCTTTTATTTAACCAAATTATTAAGTAGATTATTAAGTCTGTGAATTTATCCAAGACAATATAATACATGGCTAGAAATATATCAACCTTAGTCCATTTGGCAATCAAAAAAATATATAAATATATACATATACACTTTGCATGTAAAAAATCAACTGTAAAAATCATATTCTATTTTCATAACCTATTGTTAACAAAGATCGTTTTCGTCCTTCTAGACTTCTTCAGGTCTATGTACAAGAACCCTAAAAACTATCTATAAAAATATCGATAACAATATTATTGTATAATTAGTTAGTATTGTTATTATGCATCATTTTGAATAAAGTGGAAAAAAAGAGAACAAGAAAAAGAAAAAAATAATTAGAAAAAAATGTATGATGATGGAAACAAAATATACACTTAAATTACAACTGATTTAACATGGTATTTAAAACCAGCTGGTAGAATAAAATAAAATAAAATTAGTCATGTAAACAATGTGGCAATTTTCTAAGTTCCAGTACACTTTTAATTGAACAGTAGTAGTTTAGTCCAGGCTTCCTAAAAGAATTCAGCTTTAATTGCCACAGGAGTTTGTTTCTCCAGAATATTTAGGATGTCTCCTTCAAGATTACCATGTCTATGCGATTCAGGATCTGGAACTTAAAACCTGTGTGTCTTCTATGAAGAGAAACAGCCTGCATTTAATTGCTGGAACCTGTGTTCTGAGAGACTGCCTTCCAGACTATCTGCAAATATACAGAGCTGAGTATATATTTTTTGGTTATAGAGTTTGTTAATTGTTGCTTAGATCTCTGTTGAAACTGTTGTCTCCCTGGTCTGATAGACTGATCTGCAAATATACAGAGCTGAGTATATTTTTTGGTTTTAGAGTTTGTACTGTTAGTTGTTGCTTAGATCTCTGTTGAAACTGCCCCTCCCTATTTTCTGCCGTGTCTTCAGTTGGTATAACTGTTTTTTACAGCTTGTGTGTTATCTAACTCAAGGATCACTTGCATAAAATTTGACCTGTTAGTAACATACTTCATTTAATTGCTGGAACCTGTGTTCTGAGAGACTGCCTTCCAGACTATCTGCAAATATACAGAGCCGAGTATATTTTTTTGGTTATAGAGTTTGTTAATTGTTGCTTGTGTGTTATCTAACGCAAGGATCACTTGCATAAAATTGACCTGTTAGTAACAGCCTGCATTTAATTGCTGGAACCTATGTTCTGAGAGACTGCATTCCAGACTGAGTATATTTTTTTGATTATAGAGTTTGCTAATTGTTGCTTAGATCTCTGTTGAAACTGTTTTGTCCCACACACCCTCCCTATTTTTGGTTTGTAGTTTAAATTTGGTGGCGTTTGCAGTTGCCCGCCCCACTGTAGATTTGATCTGGGACACTCCCCAAGTCCATCTCGTTACCACATTCTATCTAATAAACTCTTTCTGCACTAGCTTTTAGTCCTTTTTAATTTAATTGCATTTTTTAAACTGTGTTTGGTCTAATATTGCTACATACTCAAGTGTGCTAGCTTGCACTGCATGTGAATTGTTTTTACTACTGCTTTTGCTACTTTTCTGTAAAAAAAAAAAAACTATAAGCCTGTTTCCCTGTAACTAGTATTCCAGATACAGATTTGCTGTATCCAGGACTGTATGTAAGCTTCTGAGCCCCCCAAGCCTTTCTGTGTTGGAGGGAAGCCTACTAGCTTATCAGTGGGAGTGGTAAGCACTAGGTAACCTGTCTACCACATAAGGAGTGGTTCTGGCCCAGAAATTGTAGTTATTGGCCATTTGGGCAATCTCTTCCATCTCTCTCAACTTTCTGATTTGAAAGCCTGCATTTGCACTTGTTTCTGTCCTTAGTTTTAGCACTTAAATTTACTTATTCATGCTCAGCACTTGTTCAGAACTTGTAAGCACTAAATAAGCTAATTACTATAACACTCAATCTTCCTCATCACCTAGAGGAAAACAGTTTTTGTACTTACATTTCTCACTTGCTTAGAGAAAAACAGCTCTTGTACTCACTTACCTAGAGGAAAATAGTTTTTTATTCAGGCATGTCCAAGGGTCAGCTCCCAGTGTTCCCTCCTGTCTGTCTGATGAATCTGGGCATCTTTAGGCAATGTAGAAATTGCCTCATGTATACAGACAACCCTCTCCTCCTACCACCTAACACTACAACCTGTGAGAGATGCACTTATCTAGCCAAACTGGAGGTAAAGCTCTCTCCAACCAAGACTGAACTTCACAGTCATGAGGAGAAGGTAAACATTTGCACCACACAACACTCATCACATAGTCTCACTAAATCTACACCACCATCCACACATAGTAACATAAAAACATTCGCGGAGGCTCTCAATAATAATCTGTCTAAGCAACAGAGACCTCCAAAGCAGAAACGCAAGCAACCTCCATTCCCCAACACAACCCAAATGACACACAGCCCACAGACTCAGTGTGCCACTCAACCACAACCAATAAGGCAAAACAACGTACCCAACACACTAGTCATAGGTGACTCTATAGTCAGGCACACTGATGTCCCACTCACCAGGCTAAACAAGGAGAAGGTTACTGTCAGCTACCTGTCGGGTGCCAGGATCCACCACATAACTCACACACTCAGGTCACTCCACAACAAGTACAACTATGACTCTGTCATTGTCCATGTTGGCATGATTGACCTGAGATGTACCTCCCTGGACTACATGAAAAGAGACATGGAAGAGCTCTCCGATCTTGTAGCCCAGGCAGTTATGACCCTAACCCTGAGTAGCATTCTGCCATCGCCCCGAATGATACCGCAGTACAAGGACAAAATTATTGACTTCAACAATTGGCTAAGCTTCTGGTGTCATTCTAAGGGATCCAGTATCTGTCTGCTTGGGATGACATGGCCGACAGACCAAGATGCTTTGCCACAGATGGCCTGCACCTGTTGCCCCTGGGATTCTGGATACTGGCTAAGGCTCTTGCTGCCCCTATAGTGCCTTTTTTAGGCAAGGTTCAAATAAATTCACCACTGTAACAGGAACAGGCAAGCAAAAACTGAGGGTAATGCTACTCAATGCTAGAAGTCTAAATCTCAAAATGCACTCACTTGAGGCACTCCTTAAAATGGAGAACATTGCTATCTGTGCAGTGACTGAGAACTGGGTTCAAGGCTCCAGAGAGCACCCCTGCATTACCAGGCTATAACTCATACCACACTTTTCGACCATGTAACCTGGTCACCAAACACCAAAGGCGGAGGCGTATCCATATTCATTAAGGATATTCACACCTCCAGGCTAGTTGCTCAGCATAATGCATCCGTGGTTATCCAAGTGCAACTAACTCGGGGCAAAACTGCAATCGAAATTGTAGCTTGCTACAGATCCCCCACCATGCCCCAGGATTCCCACTCCTCTTTCCTTGATGTACTAGAAGATATTAGGGTTCAACCAAACACGCTAATAATGGGCGACTTCAACTACCCCAACATTAACTGGGAAAACTACTCGTGTACCAACTCCTTAGCTCAACACTTTCTGGAATTCATAAACTCCAATGCCCTGGATCAACTTATCCACACCCCCACCAGGGGCAACAATATCTTAGACCTAGTCATTACCAATATGAGTGACCAGTGTTCCACACCTGAAGTCAACTCCTCATTGGTCCGATCCGACCATAAGCTAATCACCCTTGATATCCACATCCCACCCCCACCTCCCATTAAGGAAACCACAGTAAAAATTTTCTCCAAAGCCAACTTCATGCTTCTTAAGACAGAAGTGGTGAACTTCAAGACACTCATGCAGCTGGACAATACAGTTACAACTGCTGAATCCTACACAAATGCACTCTATAAGCACTTAGACGAGTGCAAGGATCGTGCTATCCCAAACAGAACCAAGAAACTATCCTCCAAAAAAGGAAGCCAATCTGGTGGTCCCCTGCATAAACAAACTGTACAACAGAAGGAAGAAACTGTTGCAAAAAAGAGTAAAATCCCAAGTGTGGAGGAGCTCCCTGGTCAGCCTCAGTAAGAAACTGAGATCCCTTATAAGATCCTCCAAAGCTAGCTACGAAAACAAAATTGCCACTAATTCTAAGAACAACCACAAAGCATGCTATAGCTATGTCAAGAATCTCGATGGCAACACCCAGATCTGCTCTGAGTTACAGCACAAAGGCACAAAAATTACAGAACCAACTGATATTGCCAACATCCTGGCAGATAGGTTCAGTGCTAACTTTACCCCTCCATCCCCTAAAGGGCCCATATCTATACAGGAAGAATGCAGAGTCCCTGTAATCACATCTACGCAGGTAAAAGCTGCACTCTCTAAAGCCAAAAACACAGCATCCATGGGACCGGACAACATCCCAGGCTGAGTTTTACATCAACTTCAGAATGAACTGGCTCCCCACTTAAGCACCATGTTCAATAACAGCCTCGCATCAGGCTTTGTGCCCACTGAATGGCACACGGCAACAGTTATCCCACTCCACAAAGGGGGAGCCACCACTGATCCCGGGAACTATCGACCTAGTAGCCTGATGAGCCTGGTCTGCAAGGCCATGGAATGTATCATCATGGAACTCATAAACAAAGACATTGGTAACCTCCAAACTCTGGATCCCACCCAGTTCGGGTTTGTGAAAGGCAGATCATGCCTCCTGAACCTGATCGACTTCTTTGAGGCAGTCACCAAAGCCGTAGATGAGGGTAAGGTAGTTTACACAGCCTATCTTGACCTCGCCAAGGCTTTCAACACCATCCCCCATTCTGGAATTATAGCTAAGCTCACTAAACTAGGTATAATTCCCTACGTCACCAGATGGGTTGCCAACTGGCTCACTGACAGAACCCACACTGTAAAAGTTGCAGACTCCAAATCTGACCTCAAAGCAGTGACAAATGGAGTACCACAGAGTTCCGTCCTGGGACCTCTCCTGTTTGGTATCTACCTCTCTGAAGTACAGGCTAACACAGAGGGCCTCTGGCTAAAGAAGTTTGCAGATGACTGCAAACTAGGAGCCATAGTCAAGTCCCCAAATAATGTGGACATCCTACAGAAGGGCCTTGCTGAGACAGATGCCTGGTGTCAGAGCCATGGCCTCAAGCTCAATGCCAAAAGTTGCAGTGCCATCCCCTTTGGTAAAAACTCTGTACCCATGAACTACCACATAGGCAGCAATCTACTTAACACCGAATGTGTGATAAGAGACCTTGGGAACCAGGTGGACAGTAGTCTCTCCTTTGATAATCACATCACCACAGTAGTCAGGAAGTCCTTCTATGTGGCACACCTCATCATAAAAGGGTTCTCATCCAGGAAAAAAGAGGTAATTGTTCTCCTCTATTCGACACTCATTAGACCCATTATTGAGTACAATGCCCCTTTTGGAATGTACCTCACAAGATATCTGCAACAGCTAGAAAGGCCAAAGAAGTACCTCACAAAGAGGATTACTGGCCTCAAACAAATGCCTACACTGACCACCTCAAAAAACTCCAGCTTTAATCTGTAGCATATCACCTACTCCGAGATGATCTCTGCCTAACATATAAAGCTATATCAAACCCAGAACTGTTGGACATGCTACACCTAAAGAAATCCCAATCCCTCCAAGCTACACAATATAGGGACCTAAACCTTGTCACCACAATAAACAGGACATGCTGGAGGGATAGATTCCTGAACCAGAGACTTCCCATACTCTGGAACAGGCTACCCATCTATGTCAAGCAAAGTTCTTCATTAGCACTCTTCAAGAAAAATCTTGATGAGTGGATGAGAAATAGGAAATACACCCTGGGGATCACTTCTGTGTCTCTGCTCGACAGTGGCACAGAAAAATAACTCTTTTGGGTGGCGAAAGCCAGAGAACCTTGTTAGCTAGTCTTACGTAGGCTCTTGGGCCGATAGCCTAGTACCAACCTATGAACCTATAAGAAAGGTGTTTGGCTAGTGCATTGTTTTTACATTCAGAGTGGATTTCTGACAGATGACATGAAATCCTACGCTTAAGTTTATTTACAGTCTTGCCCACATAGAATGTTTCACATTCACTGCACTGTGCCCTATAAATTACTTTTGTAGTGTTACAGTCATCCCCTGCACTGGTCTTAATGATTTTCTTTAAATAAGGGCAATAAAAATATACAAAATGTAGAAAATAAGTGTTGCCATTTAACAGTTTGCTTACCCATCAGGTAAGTAGCTTCTGAATCACTGCAGATATTGTGTGATAGGCCAAGATGTCATATTTGTTGAAGGAGTTTGGTATGTGAGATGGTATCATGGCTTTGGATGGATCCAGAAATGGAAGAAATAAGTTTTGTCAGAGTCTTTGCTCTTGTTTATATTATCCATAAAGGATAGTAGAATGGATGACATTTAGGGAATTCAACTGTGTTTCCTCCCTTGTAGAATGGGATACTATATGATTTTTTTTCCAAATGGAAGGAACATACAATTCCTGTGTGTATCTGTTAAAATAAATCTCCACCTTCTTCTGTAGTTTAACTCAACTCTTAGGATGCTTTTCTCCCTATAATATGATTCCAGTACTGTGTATGTGCCTGAAACCTGCTTGTACTTTATAAAACTTTCATTTCCTCACTTTGGTATCAAAGGAAGGAAAAGACCACACACTTTTTTAAGCTAAACTTCTCACATAAGTTGCAGAGGAATTTGTTTACACTTGCATGAGATACCACAGACACAGAGAATGTGTAGACAGGAGCTTTGGCTGCTGTAAACAAGACAGAGAGGTGTGAAACTGTTTTCCATTGTCTTTATTGCAGAGAGGAAGAGAACTTACACTGATTCACAGCTGCTTCATAGCAAAACAGAGCAATTAGATCAGTCAGTGTTTCAAAGGCAGTTGTCACCTCTTTCGTCAATTCATCTTGGACTACAAAAAGATACCCTGAACAAAGGCCTGTAATTTAGCAACTGTTTTGGTTGCAGCTGTATAATCCCTTAATATTCTATAAAGCAAGCCCTGAGACATGCACAAATGAGAGCAATTCAAGAAATGAAAGAAGCAGTCCTGTTACAGAAGGTATATGAGATGACAGAGAGAGAGAGAGAGACTAATCACATTATATGTAATGGCATAGGAATACACCACTACTTCCTTATGTCTAGCATGATTAACATAAAGCAGACTTGAAATGGATTATAGGAAAGAGAAAGGCTTGCAGAAAAATAAGATCACATTGATATGTCAAGTCCCACTGACAGCCATTTTGCAGAAAACATTAAAATTCTATACAAAGCAGTCAGAGTGATTTTGATGTGTTAACTCAGAAAACAGAGACGGTGAAAATATAGATTTGTTTAGTTCTAAGGTAGAGTTTTCCTTTAATTAGGATATCTGCATATACCTGATGAGTCCCAAAGAAGAGACCTAAAATTACATTGAATACAAGTGAAAGGAAATAAAACAAATATTGTCCAGTAAGGAAGCTGGACAACAGAACATGCAGTAATAATGGTACAGAAACAGAATGATAGCTTGTAAACAGTGAGGATATTAAGTTATCATACTGATAAGAATCCTACAGCAGAATCAACCTATGTGCCCATATTTATGAATAGGAATATCCAAGAATGAAGAAACCACTGTAAACAAGTGCATATTGCACAGAAGACTTAAATGACTGAGTGCATTCAGGCATCACTCTTGTCTTAACAGGTTATTAATTTGCACCAGGAGATGTCTGGTTCATAATGATGAGTGATATTTAACCGCTAAACAGACTCCAGTTAATCGCAGTTCACACACTTTTATCAAATGTTAAATTACTGTAGATCATCTTCTTCTGAGATAACAAAGGTTCAAGGATCAGATTCATACATATTACTGTTCTTTTACTGCCTTCTGGCAATGCTTTTAGGGCCTGCTACATTAACTGTCATTAAACAGACACTTCCAGACACATTGTTGCTGACAGCTTTATTTTGTGATGAACATTAGTCATGCTGCAGCCTAAAGCTTGTTTATTTTTAGTGCTTGACTATGTAATCAATTTTACAAATAACTTTCCTATATTGTGTCGTACAGCTGTTATAAGGGCATAGCTCATCTTTCACTAATACAGACTTACGTTTACTGGTAAAGATCTTTAAATTGCTTTATTGCTATTTACAGCACAATAATTGTAAAAACGCTGGATGTTTCTTAAGTTCGGATAAGAAGATAATACAATGACTGGGGTTATTGATTTTATTTATACCATTTTGCATGCATATTTCTTTCACTAATGTTATTGACTCCCTGTTAGCAGTTATGAAATGTTTTATATGAGCACCCACTTCTAGCCTTCATTGTGTATTTGTTATGGTGCTTGCATAAGCATGTGATAGGCGTGGACCTACTTTTTTAGATTATTCATGTCTTCACATAGAAATGTGAGAATAACAAAAACAAGCAGATTGGCATTCTATCAACTACACCTTTGGAAAATACTTCATATCTATTCCAGCTGATGTAGGGAGTTAGATAAAATTTTTCTTTATGTAGCCCAAGGGTTTATGAGGGAATTCCTGTTTTGGAGCTTTATTGTTAAAATAACTTAAAATGGGCAATGTCATACATCGACCAACCTTTCTAAAACTGGGTAATAGTTCCCTGAAATTAGACAGTTTAAATGCTGTTGATAGACTTGTACTTATAGATTCATAGGTGTGTACTAGGCTAATGGCCCTGGAGCCTTTACAAGCCTAGCTCAAAAAAATTGCCCAGGCACTGTGCCACCTGATGTTAGTTCACAGTGCCCCTATCCAATAGGGCAACAGGAATGATCCCTGGAGTGAACTTTCTGTTATAGGTTTATAGGTGTGAAATCATCACTACCATGGTGTGGGTGGGACAAGGAGTTAATAATATTTGCACTACATGTGTGCATGGGGAGCTCCTTCAAGCATTTACTTCACAAAATACCACAGGGGAAATGTACTGGGGCTTTTTTTTTTTCTACATTTGACATCTTCTACTAAGTGGTGACCCGGGCACTGTAGTTAGTTGTTCAGGCACCAAGGACATCTGAAGACCAAAGAAAAGTATAGAATGTGTAGTAACAATTCACTGGCAGTCCAGTGTTAAACATGAAAGATAATTTCTCTATACTTCCCTTTAAAAAAATAGTAAATGCCAAAGTCAAATAATGTACATATTTTATATGTTCTGGCATTATGCTCAACACAGATAATAATAAAATGTGCCGCATTCAATGATTATGGTTTCAATGAAGTGTTAGTAGGCTACAGTGTAACAAACTGACTCAATACAACAGAAGTGAAAACAAATGTCATAACATTAATTCAATAACAACAAGTTGTACTTGTTTTGCACTGATCAGAGATTTTGATTTAATTTAAAATGAATTTCAAATTTTACAGCAAAAGCACTGACAGATTTGTTAAAAACAAAGTCACACTTAAAACAGACGGCATTAGCAGCAGTAAACTTCTCTTCCCTTGAAATTCACATGTATTGAAAATGCATCTAGCAACTCAGAGACCTGCTGGGGTTCATAATCAAACAGGGTATAAGAATTCACAACACAGACTTGTAATGCATTTGCTAACAGGCTGAGACAGCCCACTGGACACAAATGACCCTTTTTTCGAGCAGTTCAGTAGTACTGTGTAGTGATGTGGCTTATTCAGTCACAAAGAAAACAAACTTAGGCTGTGGGAATCAAACTCTGTACTACAGGAAGCAGCTCATTTAAAGCGCTTAGCTTTAGTTATCTGCACTAAGTGCCAGGCAGACTGCTGTAGCCCAAGCACAGCATATTTCTCGCCTGTGTGTCTGTAAATGAATAAAGTAAATTAAAAATGTATTCAGTGTTAAAATATTAACATTAAACTCATAGATTTCATACTGCTCAAGTTATTTACAACTAAATAATAAACATACTGTCGAGATTCAGCAAAACCAAGGATCATACCCAAAGAATATGGCTCCTGCTTACTACCAGCGATTCCTTCCTTTACACAATAGCTACACACACACACACACACACACACACACACACACACACACACACACACACACACACACACACACACACACACTTGACCATCAAGTACCATTGCATGACTTTGTCCACATCAGATGTTTGCTTGCGAGCCAATGAATGAACAGATACATAATGACATAGAAGTGTATCTAAGAACGATACAGTACAATCTACTGCAGCCTCCATGTCCTCCCAACCAACAGTCAGAGACAAACCCCCACAATCAGGAACACATTTTAAATATTGGTTTTATATACCTAGAAATGTGCTAGCATAGCAGGTTTTGCATTAGCAAGCATATTCTACAGGTATGTGTTTGTCATTATTTAGTGAATGCAGTCCACAACACCTTGTCAGAAAGTCACAAGTGTTTAATGGGAACAGACCACAAATATTAAGAAACACACACACACACACACACACACACACACACACATCAATGGCAGCAACTTGTGTGAATGTACACCCCAGATATTACTTGACATCAATTGAATGTATGCATTCATAAATAATGGCCCAGAAATGTATCTCAGCTCACTGCTGTCAGAGCCATATAATGGAATCCCCTCCCCCACTCTCTCAACTTCTTTACTTAAAAATCAGAACAGAAACAAAGATGCAAACTCAGGAATAGATTTTAAATATTTCTCTTATATATTTAAAAAGTTGCTAAAATGACAGACTTTACATTAACAAACATTTTCTGAAGGCTACACAGTCTAAGGTTAATATGCCTGTCATTTAGTTACTTTGATCCGCAACAGCTTTCATAAAAGTCAAACATTTTATTAAGAGCAGGCAAAAACATCTCTCAACTTTTTTGCTCAAGAATTCTAAACAAATTTACAAAATGTGTGTGGGGGAGTTGAGCCCAAAAAGGGACTATTTTAAATATTGTTTTTTTAAGTATTTGTTAATGAGGTAAACCCACTGGACAAAATGCCCTTTTTCACAGGAAACCCAGGAGCATTGTCTGAGAGAGTTGCTCAAAGCCACACAGATGATAGATGGGTGTGGAAGAATTTAAGCCATGTACATTTGACTACAGGAAGCAGTTCATTAACAGCTTTGAGTCTTAAGAGACAAGTAGCTGAAGGCCACTTAAAAAATTATCTAATAAGAACTAGAAAACTCTAGGAACTGGAATTACTAACTGAAGAGAACCGCAATGACTTACCAGGAAAAAAAGTTGTTTTTTACTTATTGTTGACAAGATAAAACCATTTCACAAATTGTCACCTTTTTAGAGAAGAACTGGGAGCACTGCTAGGTTAAATGAATTACTGAGAGTTACACAGTTAACAAATGAAAGTAAAAGGAATTGTTATAGTCTAAAATAAATAACATTAAGAATTTACCTTATATGCCTTCAGTCAGGAACAATACTTCAGGATGTGCAAACATAAATTTTATGTTTACAGCGCTGGGAGACAATCTTCATAGCAGTTGGTAAATCAGTCTCACTTTACATAGAAAAATTGTATTTTTATACATTTTTCTTATCAAACCTTTCATGCAGTTTTCTTACATTACAATGAATCTGTCAAATAGAAAACTTTGCAAATGTCCTCATCCCTCATGATTTTTGCCTTGGACTTCACTTGAACACCTTCCTATACATGACCCACCTACTTTCAAGGGGTCTTGTTTTCTATCCTTGGATGTTTCAAACCTTCCTTAGCAACAACACACTAATAGCCTGGAGGAGTCAGGCTAACAAATTCCTTTTACAATAGCTTACATGCCTCAACTTCATACAACACTTACTTTTTCCTTATTGCATATTAAAAGAATGCAGTTGAGACAGAGCAGTAACTCTAACTTATGAAGCTGTATTTTCCCTAGCCCGGCATACAAATTATATTTGCTTTTTTAACAATCATATTATAGCATCATTAATGAAACTGAAATTAATATACATTTTAATAAGCTGATCTTGCCTCATAACAATTTCTCACCTTTGATATGATCAGTGTCATACTATGCATGTAATTATATTTTTATTTTTCTTAACTTGATAAAGTATGCCTCTGCATCATAATAGTCATATTTTGTTATAACAAAATTGCCATTGATTGGTACATGCAGTGGCATTTCATGTGTAGGTGAGGTTAAACATCTTGTAATCATAGCCTTTAGAATAAAAAATATCAGAATAATCACAAATATAATAAAAAGTACAGTAAAAATACCATGGATTATGCTAGTTCCCAGGTTACCAAAAATACTGCCAAACCATCCAAAAGGTATCCATTGTTTTGATGTGCTGTCCAAATCTTTGGCCCTTTGCTCCATAAAATTTGCCAGTTTTTCCTGTTCATCATGATAGTCACTAATATATGAATAGCAATGACTCCCTATGAGGGCACATGACCCCCCCCCTTTTGCAGCAAGCATTATATCAAGTGCCATTCGATTCTGTAATACCACAGCTCGCAGTTCAGTAATTTTTCGATTTGCCATCCTGATGTGATGAGAAGTTTCGTTGGTCACCTCCTGTGGAATTTGAGCAAGCATGTTGATTTCAAGTATTGTCCTTTGCACTCCATACCCAGGATTAAAAATTGAAAATACTTGCTCTGTCCAGTGGATTGTTCACTTATTTCTCAGTCTCTGTGCTGGTGGGGTTTTGAAATGTTGAATAGGAGGAATAATATAGCCTACAAAGCAACATCCAGACCAGTTTGTAGGCAACCAGGGTTAGGCACGATCACCACAGATGTAGTAACAGTGACTTATCATGGCCACGCCATGCCCCCAGTCATAGCTTTTTAAGTGCAAAAGAGTCTAACACACTTTCATACCTGGTGTCATTACATTTGCTTTTTCCTACTAGTACATTCCCATTTCTGGCATAACATGTGTCTCCATGATGTGTGGTTGCAAGTTGAAGAGACACAACCTATAAAAAATCAGTCACATTACGCCAGTTTAGAGTGATGTCATTAGGGTCCTTTTCAAATGACACCTGTGATGCAGGGATGGGAATCATAGGAATCCCTGCCTTAAAATGATGAGGTATATGTGAACATATCCAGCAGTTTTGTTTAGATTTTTGGCATATTGCCGAAGGACCAACAAGAAACTGTTTTCTCTCAACTATTTTATAGAAGGAAACCAACCATCCACAGTCATCTGGATTAGTAGAAAGGGTAAACAGGACCCTTAAAAATAAAATTTCGAAGATTTGTGCTGAAACCCACTTAAGGTGGCCTGAAGCCCTCCTCTTAACATTAATGAGTATGAGGGCCTCACTGAATGCCAGCAGGAAGTTGAGCCCTTATGAAATATTAATGGGGAGACCCATGGCCCTTCCAGCTACTCCTCCAGTGGGAAATGCTGATTTAACTTTGTGAGATGATGCTATGATTTCTTATTGCAAGAAACTCCTTAATGTTTCTGCAGAAATATCATTAAACAGATAGAACAGCATTACCCTGTAGTAAGAGCAACATTACCCAGCATTATCCTGCACCCTAATGGCACGAGTGTGCAGTTAGAACTTGTATGATTGAAGACTGCTGGAACAGGGCTCAATTTTGAGCTTTTTTTTACTGGTTAATTGGATAATTTGTTTAAATCAGTTTGCTCGTTTTCTATTTTTATATAAAAACATTGCACTTCATTCATCTGCTTTTACTGTATTTGTGTTTCTTCCTACTTTATTGCATTTATTTTACTGCATTTATTACTGCTTGTTAGTAGCCTACTTAAATTGTAACTGTTATTCTAAGTCTTTGGTTGAAGCACTTGGGCTTCAGACCAGTTGTTTTACATTAAAAAGGTTTGTGGTCTGCACTGTTGTGGCAGGACAGGTAGCTTACATCCTACTAATCTGGGAGTTGCTGATTGAAGGCTTAGTGTCTGTTATTCTGAGTGTGTTAGTTCTGGTTTAAGCACTTGGGCTTCAGGCCAGTTATTTAATATTAAGAAGGTGTGATCTGCATTCTTGTGGGAGGAAAGGCTAGATTCTGCCCTTCTGAGCTGGGAGTTTCTGGTTAAAGGCTTATTGTGCCTGCTTATTTGAACTGTTCTTTCTGAAATTGGTACGCCTTGTTTGCTGTAGCATAAACTAAATTCAGACTTGCTGAATCTAGCTTTCTTTGTATAACTTGAGCACTAATCCAGACCATCTTTTTTTGGAGAAGGTTGCCCTGCACCCTAGTGGCAGGAGTGTGCAGTTAGAACTTGTCTGATCAAAGACTGCTGGAATGGGGCTCAGTTTTTAGTTTTTTATTGGTTAATTTGTTTAAATCAGTTTGCTCATTTGCTACACACACTTTATGCATAGCTGCTTAGCTAGGGTTAAACTATTCCTGGCGCCATAAAGTCTGCTCTTCACAATTTCCCTTAGAACTAGCCAGTTTTTTTAGTTTTAGCACTCATATCTGTTTCTTTGAGCTCAGCACTTGTTCAGAACTCGTTGCAAGCACTAAATAAGCTACAAATTACTACAGCACTCAACTTTCCTCACTTGTCTAGAGGAAAACAGTTTATAGTACTTAATAGATAGGCACCTATCCAGGCATGTCTAAGGGTCAGCTCCCAGTGTTTTCTCCTGTCTACCTGATGAATTGCCTCATATACACAGACAACCCTCTCCTCCTACCATCCAACACTACAACCTGTGAGAGATGCACTTATATAGCCAAACTGGAAGCAAAGCTCTCTTCACCCAAGACTGGACTAGACAGTCAAGAGGAGAAGGTAAACACTTGCACCACACAACACTCATCACAAAGTCCCTCAAAGCCTACACCACCAAAATACACACATAGCAACACAAAACACATACCTACATTTGCGGAGGCTCTCAGTAAAAATCTGCTCAAGCAGCATAGATTTCCAAAGCAGAAACGCATGCAACCTCCACCCCCCAACACAACCCAAATGACACATATCCCACAAATGCAGTGTGCCACTCACCCACAGACCATTATGCATAACAACGTAATCAGCACTCTAGTCATAGATAATGCCATAGTCAGGTACACTGATGTTCCACTCACCAGGCTAAACAAGGAGAAAGTTACTGCCAGCTGCCTGACAGGTGCCAGAATCCGCCACATAATGCATACACTCAGGTCACTCCACAATAAGTACAAATACGACTCTGTCATTGTCCATGTTGGTGTGAATGACCTGAGACATACCTCCCTGGACTACATGAAAAGAGACATGGAGGAGCTCTCCGATCTTGCAGCCCAGGCAGGTATGACCTTAGCCCTGAGTAGCATCCTGCCATCACCCAGAATGATACCACAGTACAAGGACAAAATGATTGACTTCAACAATTGGCTAAGCTTCTGGTGTCATTCTAAGGGGATCCAGTATCTGTCTGCCTGGGATGACATGATCGACAGACCAAAATGTTTTGCCAGGGAAGGCCTACACCTGTTGCCCTTGGGATTCTGGATACAGGCTAAGGATCTTGCCACCCCTATAGTGCCTTTTTTAGGCAAGGTTCAAATGACAAATTCACCACCATAACAGGTACAAGCAAGCAAGATCTGAGGGTAATGCTACTCAATGCTAGAAGTCTAAATCTCAAAATGCATTCACTCGAGGCACTTCTTAAAATGGAGAACATCAACATCTGTGCAGTGACAGAGACCTGGTTCAAGGCTCCAGAGAGCACCCCTGCATTACCAGGCTATAATTCATACTACATCTTTCAGCCACCTAACCTGGACCGAAACACTAAAGGTGGAGGCTTGTCCATATTTATTAAGGATATCCACACCTCTAGGCTAGTTGCTCAGCATAATGCATCCGAGATTATCCAAGTTCAACTAAGTCTGGACAAGACCGCAGTACAAATTGTAACTTGATACAGACTCCCCACCATGCCCCAGGATTCCCACTCTTCATTTCTTGATACACTGGAAAATATTAGGGTACAACCCAACACCCTAATAATGGGAGATTTCAGCTACCCCACCATTAACTGGGAAAACTACTCATCTCATGTACCAACCCTTTTTCTCAACGTTTTCTGGAATACATAAATTCCAATGCCTTGGATCAACTTATCCACACTCCTACCAGGGGCAGCAATACCCTAGACCTGGTCATTACCAACATGGGCGACCGGTGTTCCAAACCAGAGGTCAATTCCTCATTGGTCAGATCCAACCACAAGCTAATCAGCCTAGACATCCACATCCCACCCCCCTTTAGGGAAACCACCGTAAAAAAATTTTCCAAAGCCAACTTCACGCTTCTTAAGACAGAAGTGGCAAACTTCACGACACCCATGCAGACGGACAATAGAGGTACGACTGCTGAATCCTACACAAATGCACTTTATAAGCATTTACATGAGTGCATGGATTGTGCTATCCCTAACAGAACCAAGATGCTATCCTCCAAAAAAAGGAAGCCAATCTGGTGGTAACCTGCCATAAACAAACTCTGCAACAGAAGAAAGAAACTGTTGCAAAAAAGAGTAAAATCCCATGACTGGAAGACTCCCTGGTCACCCTCAGTAAGAAGCTGAGATCCCTCATAAAATCCTAAAAAGCTAGTTATGAAAGCAAAATCGACACTGATTTTAAAGACAACCACAAAGCATTCTATAGCTATGTCAAGAATCTCAATGGCAACACTCAGATCTGCTCTGAGTTACAGCACAATGGCACCAAATATACAGAACCAACTGATATTGCCAACATCCTGACAGATAGGTTCAATGCTAACTTTACCCCCCCCTCACTCCCTAAAGGGCCCATCTCTATACCGGAATAATGCAAAGTTCCTGTAATCATGGCTGCACAGGTAAAAAACACACTCTCCAAAGCCAAGAACACAGTGTCCATGGGGCCTGACAACATCCCAGGCTGCGTTCTACATGAACTACAGAATGAACTGGCATCCCACCTTAGCACCATGTTCAATCATAGCCTCACCTCAGGCTTTGTGCCCACTGAATGGCGCACAGCAAAGGTTGTCCCACTCCACAAAGGAGGAGCCACCATGGACCCAGACAACTACCACCGCATTAGCCTAATGAGCCTGATCTACAAAGCCATGGAACGTATCATCATGGAACTTATAAACAAAGACATTGGTAATCTCCAAACTCTGGACCCCATCCAATTCGGGTTTGTAAAAGGCAGATCATGTCTCCTAAACCTGATTGACTTCTTTGAAGTGGTCACCAAAACCATAGACGAGGGTAAGTTGGTTCACACAGCCTATCTAGATCTCGCCAAGGCTTTTGACACCATCCCCCACTCTGGAATTATAGATAAACTCACTAAACTAGGTATAAATCCCTATGTCACAAGATGGGTTGCCAACTGGCTCACTGACAGAACCCACACTGTGAAAGTAGCAGACTCCTAATCCAACTTCAGACCAGTGACAAGTGGAGTACCACAGGGTTCAGTCCTAGGTCCTCCCCTGTTTGGTATCTACTTTTCTGAAGTACAGGCTAATACAGAAGGTCTTTGGCTAATGAAGTTCGCAGATGACTGCAAACTAGGAGCCATAATTGAAACTCCTAACAATGTGGACATCGTACAAAAGGGCCTCACTGAGACAGATGCCTGGTGTCAAAGCCATGGCCTCAAGCTCAATGCCAAAAAGTGCATTGTCATCCCATTTGGTAAAAACTCTGTATCCATGAGCTGCCAAACAGGTGGTAGTCTACTTAACACCGAAAGTGTGATAAGAGACCTTGGGACACAGGTGGACAGTAGTCTCTCCTTTGATAATCACATCGTCACAGTAGTCAGGAAATCCTTCTCAGTGGCACACCTCATCACAAAAGGTTTCTCATCCAGGAAAAAATAGGTCATTGTTCCCCTCTACTAATCACTCAGTAGACCCATTATGGAGTACAACGCCCCTTTTGGTATGTACCTCACAAGACATCTACAACAACTGGAAAGGCTGCAGAAATACCTCACAAAGAGGATTACAGGCCTCAAACAGATGCCCTACACAGACTGTCTCAAAAAACTCCACCTTTACTCCATCGCATATCGCCTACTCAGAGGCAATCTCTGCCTAACATACAAAGCTATGTCAAACCCAGAGCTGTTGGATATGCTCCACTTAAAGAAATCACAATCCCTCTGAACTACATGGTCTAGGGACCTAAACCTTGTCACCACAATAAACAGAATATGCTGGAGGGATAGATTCCTGAGCCAGAGACTTCCCATACTCTGGAACAAACTACTATATCTATATCAAACAAAGCTCCTCATTAGCACTCTTCAAAAAAAAAAAATCTTGATGATTGGATGGGAAATAGGAAATTCACCCCGGGGTGTTCACCTCTGTGGCTCTGCTTGACAGAGGCACAGGAAAATAATTTTCTTGGGTGGGGAAAGCCAGGGTACTTTTTTGACTAGGCTTGTATAGGCACTAGGGCTGATAGCCTAGTACCTACCTATGAACCTATGAACCTATGAAACAGCAGCAGAAACAAAGCAAGGGTACCTTTTGTCACTGGATCATGGACTGCTACTAAAATTGACCTTCGCTCTGGGCAGATGAGTTATCTGCCACACCATGATCTCCCTCTGTTGGCTGTGGTAATTCATCTGGAATCCCCACATGGCAGGTCTTCTTGCAAAGAGACAAATAGATCCACGTTGGTAGTCCTGCACAGCGAATAGCAGTTCAGGTTGTCAGCAGGACCTCAAAAGGTCCCTTCCACCTTGGGCTGAGGCCATTTTTCCTCTGGAATATTTTTACGTAAACCCAATCACCCGGTTGTAGTTGATGACAGGGCTGGTCAGGAGGCTTTGGTAATGCTGCTCTTGCCATTTGATATTTCTGCAAAACATTAAGGAGTTTCTTGCAATAAGAAATCATAGCATCATTTCACAAAGTTAAATCGGCATTTCCCACTGGAGGGGTAGCTGGAATTGCCATGGGTTTCCCCATTAATATTTCATATGGACTCAACAACTTGGTGGCATTCAGTAAGGGCCTCATACTCATTAATGCTAAGGGGAGGGCTTCAGGCCACTTTAAGTGGGTTTCAGCACAAATCTTTGAAATTTTATTTTTAAGGGTCCTGTTTACCCTTTCTACTAATCCAGATGACTGTGGATGTTTGGGGCAGTGAAGACTCAACTTAGTATTAAAAATTTTGCATAATCCCTTAAACAATGCATTATTAAAATGTGTTCCCTGGTCGCTATTAACAGAACATGGTATACCAAATCTCAGTATAAATTCAGATAATTGTTTTTTTAATAACTGTGACTGCATCAGCTTTGCGACACAGGTAAGCTTCCACCCATGCTGAGAACATACTTACTATCACCACCAAAATAAATTGTAAATTATTAGTCTTAGGTATCTGAAGTCCAGCTGTATGTTAACAAAAGTTCCCCAGGGTGGAGGTAAACATGCTGTCTTACTGTTGGCATGTTTACTTACATTATATTCTAGACATATACCACAATTATGTACATACTGAAGTATCAAAGAGGACACATGAGGGGCATACCAACTTTAGGTAATTTGATTAAATAAAGCTGTCTTACCTGTATGGGCTGGTAGATGATATGCCCTTACCAGGTAAGGTAGCAAAGAGGCAGGTGCCACCATTTAGCCATCACCATGTTGCCATATGCCATCAGAGGATTTTCTACATCCATCCTTGAGCCACCTCAGAACTTCTCCCTGTGATGCTTCAGCTCGAAAGGCTGACAACTTTTCAAAACCAATCACATACTTACTGTTGTAGTTTGTTATTGTTAACATGCACAGATTTTTTCAACAATCTACTACTACTTGTTTAGCAGCCTGGTCTGCTAAATTGTTATCCTTTGTTACAACATCCTTGCCCTTTTGATGGGCACAACATTTGATTACATACAGCCTCTTAGGTAGCAAAAGTGCATCTAACAATGATTTTATATACCCTGAATTTTTAATTTGATTTCCTGAAGAGGTCAAAAACCTCTCTCTTTCCAAAGTTGCCCAAAATCATGTACCACCCCAAAAGCATAACGGCTGTCTGTAAAAATATTGGCCACCTTGTCTTTGGCTAACTCACAGGCTTTTTGCAAAACCACTAGCTCAGCTATTTGAGCAGAGGGAACACCATCTAATCTTTGTTGCAACAATATTGTTTCATCAGTGCATAGCTTTTCCTGAAGTCAGCTGTCCCCTCTGATTTCTTTCACAGGAGCCATCCATGAACAAGTTCAGGTCAGCATTGGGTATAGGAGTGTCCTTTAAGTCCTCCCTAGGAGAAAGCAAATAGTTACACACACACACAATCATGCTCTTCACCATCTTCATCAGTAGGCAACAGAGATGCAAGATTTAGAACAGGACAGCGGATCAGAGAAATAGATGGATCAGAAAAAAGTATAAGTTCATATCTAGTTAAATGTGTAGGCGAGAGTGGTTGAGTTTTCATTTTAAGTAAAAGAGATGATACAGAATGAGTGACAGCTACTGTGAGATCATGCCCAAGCACCAATGATTGTGCCAGATTAACTAGAATGGCAGCATCAGCAACTGCCCTTAAACTGGGTGGAAAACCTTTTGCAACAGAATCAAGTGCTGTGCTGTAATAAGCCAATGGACGATAGTTGTCCCCATGTTTTTGTACACGTACTCCTTGAGCAAATTAATTTCTTTCATGACAGAATAAAATAAAAGGTTTATTATAATCTGGTAACCCTAAAGCTGGGGCAGTAGCTAAAGCTTGCTTCAAGTTCTGAAATGAATTTTCCTCTTCACTATTTTAAAGGAGAGGCTCTGTTGTATCCTGCTTTAAAAAAATTGTCAAAGGTTTGGCAATTTCTGCATAGTTAGGGATCCACTGTCTGCAGTATCCTGTCATACCTAGGAAAGACCTAAGCTGTCTCTGAGTAGTCAGACATGGGACCATGGATATTGCATCAACATGAGATGGTAACACTTGCCTGCTACCCTGAGATATTAAATGACAGAGATAATGTACCTGAGGTGACCACATTTGTAGTTTTTCCTCTAGACCTTTTGTGTCCCTTTTCTGCAAGGATAGTCAGAAGATGCAAGGTATCCTGCTGACATTGCTGAAAGGAATTTGATGCTATCATTAAATCGTCTACATATTGTACTAACACAGTCCCACCTGAAAATGTCACATTCTCCAAATCGTTTTTCAGAATTTGAGAAAATAAGGAAGGAGATTCAATATATCTTTGTGGCAACCATGTCCAGGTATATTGCTGTCCCTGATAAGGAAAAGCAAACAGAAACTGACTGTCAGGGTGAATAGGTGTAGAAAAGAATGCTGAACATAAATCTGTCACAAAAAAGTAACTAGCTGTAGGTGGCATGCAACTCAGTATTGTTGCTGGATTTGGAACAACAGGAAAAGTAGGCAGTACTGCATTAGTTACATTTCTTAAGTCTTGTACAAATCTATAAGTATCCTTTCTTGGCTTTTTCACTGGAAAAATAGGAGTATTACAAGGGCTTTTAGCTGGTATTATTATTCCTTGCTGTATCAGAGACTGAATTACAGGTTTGATTCCCTGTTCTGCTTCTGGCTTTAGTGGATATCGTGGAACTCTGGGGAGTGATTTTGATGGATTGAATTTTATTTTTACTGGTTCTGCTGATTTCAGTATACCTACTTCATTTGCATGCTTAGCCCACAAGTTAGCAGGTACCTGCTGTAGTAACTCTCCATCTACCTGTATGCTTTCAGCAGGCTGTTCCTCAGCTTCAGCTAAACTGCCAGTAATCCCCCTCTGATTCTGTCGGAACATTTAGATACACCCCTTCTGGGGTAATATAAACAGTACAACCCAGCTTGCATAACAAATCTCTTCCTAGTAGGTTTACTGGTGCAGTAGTATTCAAAAGAAAAGAATGCTTTTCTTCAATCGGACCTAAAGAAATGGGGATGGGTTCAAAAACAGGATACGTAACCGTAGTAATTGTTACTCTGAGTACCTTTACTTTATGCTCAGATACTGCTATTTGATTATCTGAAGTAATTTTTAACACTGACCTAGTGACTCCAGTGTCCACCAGACATGAGGTTTTCTTTGAATTTATTTTCATCTTAATGTAGGGTCCATTTTGATCTATTGGCAGTAGAGGGTTAAGATTCACTTCTTTATTATTTCCTTGACCTAGTCAGTATGGAGCTTCCTGACTCCTTCCAATCTGAGGAGGAGGTGGAGGAAAAACTGTATTATTATAATTTGTTTGCTATTCAGTCCAAGTATCTTGGACTCATTGCATTTATCTGTGTGGGCATTCCCCTCTCCAATGTCCTACTTTTCCACAATTGAAGCAAGATGTGTTAGAGGAAGCCAGAGGGGCACTGCTAGCTTGTTGTTGCCAACCAGCTGCACCTTGTTCCCCTCAGCCAGGACTTTTACTAAATCCTCTAGCAATTCCTCTACCTCTTCTCCTGCTTCTGCCTCGACCCCTTGGGTTTTCCAGCTGGCTGATTTGTAAAGTTAGCAACTTATCCTCTATATCTTTCCTTTGTTTTTCCTGATACTCTGTACAGTGATTTGCAGCACTTAATAAAGACTCTAAGCTCTTTCCTTGCCAATCTATGAGCACTTGTTTTATTTGATTTTGTACAGGGGCTTGCAGACCCTGCACAAAGGCTGCTGCAATAGTTGGCTTAGCTTGCTCTACTGGGTCTGGTATTCCTGAATGTCTAGCAAATACTGTTTTGAGGTGACTCAGGTAATCTGCAGGGGCTTCACCTTTATTTTGTTTACATGCCTGTACTTTAGACTAGTCAGTCCTAACTTGACCCACATCTGTAATTTTGGTTAACAATGCTATTCGTTTATCTGTTAATGCATTCCCTGTGAGAGTGAAATCTCTTATCTCAGCCTTTTCCAGTAACTGCTTTCTTATTTCATCTGAAGTAACTATCCTCAACAGTTGATTTAAATCTGTCAAAGTAGGATTGTAACATTCTATTATAGTTTTTAATTCTTCTTTGAATTTTAATGGATCTTCTCTAATATTTGGAACATGTTTGGACATAGTAGGCAAATCTGCAGGGGTCCAAGGACGATGAACAAGTTCTCTATTGTTAGCCCCCAAAATTTCCTTGAGAGGTGCCAAAAGATCCCCTCCAGAGGTTGTAATCTCCTGTTGTACTCTGTCATGTGAGCATGTATAGTGAGATATAGGAGTGTAAAATATTAATGCTCCTGCTGGGGAAGTAGAAGATATCTGAGAAGGATGGGAAGAACTCCCCTGACTGCAGATGCCTGTTCAGAAGATGAAGACTGAACAGTGGAACCAGTCTGAGATGTAACAGTATCACGCGAACTGGGCATTCAATGGACAGTGGACCAAAAAGTAGGGGTCTGAGAAACAATAGAATCTTGTACAGGAGGTACCCGTACTGGCGCATATGGGGGCGGGGGTGCAGTAGCTACTGGAGGATTATCATCCTCTTCAGAAGTTTCTGCTTTTTTGGCCACTCCCAGTTTGTTCCAGACCTGCTAAGACAGGATAAAGGGATCCCTTTTTACTGGTCTGTACTGCCTTTTTAAACTCTTTTACTTGTTGCGAAAATTTCTTATTAACATCCTGCAACCCTCTTAATGCTGACTCTTTTTCTCCTTTAAGTGCTTCGCTGTACCTAGAATAAAATGCTGTCATTTTTTCCATACTTACTTTGCTTTTGTTTTCTTCCAAAATACCTTTCAATTGTCATCAATTTAGTCTTATCATAAGTTCCATTTAATGGAAATACCCCACCAGCACAATTCTTAGTAAGCTGAAACCAGTCATGATGCAAATATTTACAACTTTCCTTCCCATAGTTAAAATACATAAAATATGCAGGTGTTCCCTTTTCTGGGATTTGATCTTGCTTGCTTATCTTTGTTCCCATTTTTCTTATTTTATAAATAAGTAGTAATAAAAATGTTAGGCTTACCCTACAACTCCTGGATCCTGGCAGTTCTGAAGACAGAAATTAACTGTAGTAATCCACACACCATACAGGGAGGGAAGGGTAGGAAGTCTGTTGGCATGCAGCAACAGAGGAGAGGTTTCAATCAGCCTTTTTCCACAACACCCCCTTGTTTTCATCCCAGTGTGAGATCAAAAGTTACAGCTCCAGCATTGCAGTTGGGATAATGGGGCAGATGGGTACTGTGTCCAGAACTGACCACTCTTTCGGATCTTCTAATGGTACTCCATGCAATCACACCTTTAAGTCCCAGCGTGCTTATGGGCTTATAAATTTATTTTAACGATGCATACCTCTACGTCCTATCCTGCGGTAGGCTCATGAATTTGTTTTAATAGTATATAGTCTACACCCCAATCATGCGGTGGGCTCATGAACTTTTTTTAACAGTTTACAGTCTACGCCCCAATCATGCGGTGGAATCTTGAATTTTTTTAACTTTATCTTTAACTTTTACATTTTTTTCTCTTTTCTTTCTATTTTATTTTATTTATTTATTTATTGACATTTGTGAACCTGGTTGGTCCTACTCTGCTTGTGGCTCATTTTCAGAGGAGATTATACAGCAAAAGCAAAAAGACTTGGTATACATTACAAAGCTAAAAGACACAGTAGAGAGCAGGCATAAGTAAAAAAAAACACAGTAATGTCTATACAGAGACAGTAAATATATACAAATAGATTTTGTGCATCATCATCATTTGAGAGAAATCAATAAAATGACAGTCTACAAGGTGTAGTGCAAGGTAGGAGAGTGAGGCAGATAGGTGAATGGGTGTAAGGAGGTTAGGTTGGGTCATGGCAGGGGCAGGTCTTGGAGTTGAGAAGGTGATTTTTTTTTAGTTTATTTTTGAAGTGTAAGGAGTAGGTGACGGAACGTATGTGTAAGGGAAGCTTGTTCCAAGCATGGGCAACAGAGTGTTTGTATAGTAATTTGCCTACAGTTTTTTTTAGGTTGGTAGATGTCCAGTAAGCTGCTGGTCAGAGGTACGGAGGGTCCAAGATGAAGTATAGTTAGAGATCAAGGATGAAAGAGATGGGCAGAGTGATGGTTTATAGAGAATTGAGTGTAACATTTGAAACTGGGATAGCTGCAGTTGTTGGGGGAGTTCTAGCCATTGGAGAGAATTAATTTCCATTGTATGGAGAGTTAGTTATGAATTTAGCTATTTTATGGTAAGTTTGTTGGAGTTTGTTCAGGGTTGTGGTCTGAATATTGGAGAGAACTCGGGTGGCATGTAGGAGGGAGGGGAGGAGGAGTGCCTGTCCTAGGATGAGCCTAGATTTGGGTGTTAGAAATTTTTTGTTCCGATACAGTAGCCCAAGTTTCTGATGTGTTTTTTTTTATACATTGGAGTATGTGCAGGTTAAATTTTAGTTTGTCATCAATGATGACCCCAAGGAGTTTAGTGTGGGTATCGGGTTGGATAACTGAGTTTTGGAAGATTTGCTAGCAAAGGAGATTTTGTCCTGAGGAAGAGTATGAGTTTGGCCTTTTTTGGGTTAAGGATAAGTAGGTTGTCAGTCATTTTTCAGTGGATAGAAAGGCCTGTTGGTTTAGAGTATGGAGCTTAGAGATATTGTTTGAGCCAGAGATGAGTGTAGAGTCATCCACTTATTGAATGAGGGAGGATTCTTTGCAGGATGTAAAAAGATCATTGGTGAAGACATTAAACAGAAGGGGACCCAAGATGGAGCCTTGAGGTACTCCAGTTGAGACATGGAGGAATGGTGAGGAGGAAGAGAGCCATTTGACAGATTGCTGCCAAATGGATAGGTAGCTAGAGAACCAAGGTAGGGAGGAGGGAGATAGGCTGAGATCGGCAAGTTTAGATAGCAGTAAAGGATGTGAGACAAAGCTTTGGAAAGGTCAAGGAAGAGGCAGGATATGAGTTTATTGTTGTCCAAAGCTTAGGCAATAGTGTGAGTGAGAGAGGAGGGCAGTAGCTGTGCTGTGGTTGGGGCGAAAACCATGTTTTGTGGGAGGGAGTAGGTTGTGCTGGAGGAGGTGATTGAGAAGCTGTGTATGAATGCATTTTTCTAGAATTTTAGAGAGGGAGGGAAAGAATGGCAATGGGTCAGTAGTTAGCAGGGTCAGTGGAGTTTCCACCTTTATGTAGGGGAATAGTGAAGAAGGATTTCCATGGGGCAGGAGCAGGGTTGGGAGGGTGGCCTAATGGTTAAGCTGTTTGCCTTACAAACACAAGGTGCAGGGTTTGAGTCTCACAAGGGATAATTGGCTAGGCTTGAAATGGCTCGCAAGGGCATTTAGCCTAGTACTACCCTATAAACCTATAAAGGAGCAATGGATTCAAGAATTGATCTGTTAATTAATATAAATATTTGATCTGTTAATTAGTATAAATACAGGGCAGGCAATAGATTCAGCAGCTAGTTTGAGGAAAGAAGGAGGTAGGTTATCAGTGGAGTGAGAGCAGGGTTTGAGCTTAAGAAGTAGAGATTTGATGTATGAAGTGGGAACAGGGTGAAAGGAAAATGGAGTTGTTTCTGGAGGGTTGGGAGGGGTAGGTACTGAAGTAGAGTTAATGTTAGAGGGTATATGATTCTGGATGGTGTCAATGAAGTGTTTATTGAGAAGGGTAGCTGTTTCCTGAGGGGATGTATTTGGTTAAGGGGAGGGGTTAGAGGGACTACCAGGAGATAGAATTTTGTTCAGACTCGACCAAAATTTTCGAGGGTTGGATTTGCTATTGAGTTGAGCAGAGCTATAGTAGGACTTTTTGTCATTTGTAGTTTGTTTTTTAGTATGGTTCCTCAGTTGTCTAAATTTGTGTAGATGGGGAAGTTGTTTTGTTTTGGTCCGGGCTTTCTAAGCATTGTCTCTTATTTGCATAATGGACATAGTTTCCTTGGTAATCCATGGAGCATGATTCAATTTTATTTTGATCTTCCTAGAGGGAGCTAGAGAATCCAAAGTATTAAGGCAGATGCTATTGAACATACTTACTGCATCATCCAGAGGGATTTGTCTGAGGACGGACCAGTCTGTACTAGAAAGAATAGAGGTTAATTGGGAGATATCAAAACTGGATAGTTTACTACAATCTTTAACCAGGTGGGGTTTGGGAGTTTGGGAGGAGTATCTTAAGACAGAGGGAGGGAGATGGTCTCTAAGTGAGTCTGGTAAGGTAGTGGGGTTGTGGTAGTGGTGGGGGGAGTTGGTAAGAATCCAATCAATTGTATAGCTAGATGAGGAGTTATTATGGAAGCGGTTGGGGGATGAGATAAGTTGGTGGAAACCATGCAGGTTGATACTGAGTTGAGGAGAGTCAGTAGTAAGTTTGGACCAGTCTATGTTGACATCTTCTAGGATAAGGGTTTCATATGGTATGGTGATGGAGAACCAGGACAGGATGGTCTCTAGGATGGGCAGATTGTTTCCAGGTGGGAGATAGATGGAAGCACCAGTAAATTTCTTATGAGTATTCAAGTCGCCATTTAAGATGTGAAATTCAGCTGGGTAGAAGTCAGGAATAGGGGATGGTAGGGGTGAGAGTTTTAAGCTGTTGGAGTAGAGGATGGCTATGCTAACTCCTTTTTTGAGGACTCTATCAAAGCGAAAGATGTTGAAGCCTGGTGGGAGTATTTCACCATTAGTAATATGTGACTAGAGCCAAGTTTCTGATAAGGAAAGAATGTGAGGGGTAGTATGAGCTATCCATGCATGTAGGTGATTTTGTTTGTTAGGCTTTGAATATTAAGTGATTATATATTTAGGTATTTAGATAGGGGTGTGTTCTGAATGTGAGGATGTAGGTGGTGAGAAGTGTATGGGGAGGGGGGAGTGGGATTGATGTTGAGGGGTGTTTGGGTGTGGAGAGAGGAAGAGGGACCAAGGTTGGGATGAATATCGCCAGAACAGAGTACATTTTATTTTTTGAGTAGATAGCGTATACTAATAGATAAGTGGAGTTTATAAAGCTTTGGTCTAAATTTATAAGTAGGTTTAAGGATTTGGAGTATAGAGAGTTTGTGTAGACATGTAGTGGAGAAATTGAATAGAGTTGGGGTAATAGTAAAAGAGGGAGTAGTTGGAAAGTTATTGTCTATATAGGAGGTAGGAGAGAGTAGAGGTGGGTTAGCAAGTTGGGAGTGATAGGTTGAGGCAGAGAGAGAGAAAAAAGAGGAGTGAGGTAGGAATGAGTAGGTGTAGCATAAATTGAGTTGTGTATTGGGGTATGAAAGTAAGTAGAAAAGTGAAGGTCAGAAAGTAATGTAGCGTTAGAGTGACAGCAGTTTAGGAGGGAGTGTTCTTGGCCGAAAACAGGTGGAGAGTGGAGGTTGGGACAGGAAGGGGAGGGAGTGGTTGGTATAAAGGAAATTGTAATGGGAGTGAGTGGGAATGGGGGTAGGGTAGGGGAGCAGTGTGAGGGGGAATGGTGCAGGGCTAAACCCACCACTAGGACATAAAAGATGGCGTTAAAAAAAGAGTCAGTCATGTAGTACTAAACAGGTCAGTAAATAAACTGCAAATGTTTAAAAAATAGGATTAAAATTCTGAGGGGGAAAGCTTTGGCAGCACAGCTTTTTGAGAGTCTGAGAACACCCTGTACGGTAAGACTTATAGTAATTTTCTACAGGGGACTGGTCTGAATGCAGACAAACTTTAAATGGCTCGGCTTGCACCATTTGACCAGAATCAGCCGAGGGAGTGTATTACCTGGATGTCTGCTGCCATCTAGTGGTTTAAAGATGAATAGTTGTCTTTTTGTTTAAAGAAAGGGAAAAAATGGTGCAGAGAGCAGAAATAGAGGTAATAAAATATAGCCTACAAGTTGTCTTGCGAGTGTGTACACCTGAGCTGTTTTTACAGTAAATAGCTTAGGACTGAATAGTTTTAATATTCATTTCAGTGCTTCAGCAGTAAGATATAAGTAAGCACATATGCTAAGCTCTAGAGTGATGAGTTCAGGCTGAGACACTTTTGTTTTGCTGGAGGAAAAGCCCTTGCAGGAGAAGTATTGCTTGAAGGGTGTTTTCACTGATAGGGGAGGCCACCCAAAACATTTATAAACTGGCTGTAAGAAACAAGGGGATAAACTATATGAGTAGACACATTAAAGGTTTCAAACAGGTTTAAACAAACTCATACATTCATACATTGACAGAATAAAATATCTCATACCTTTTACCTTTTAATTCTGAGGGTACCAACCTCAACACAAGGCACCTCATTTTGTTAATTTGTCCTTTACTGTATGCGCACATACATTTACTATTCTCATTTGCTGTGGGGTCCTCCCACTATTACTTGTATACCTTACAAACAACTCAGTCAAACAAAAACACAGTCATGCACTTATTCTATGTTTTGCTAAAATTGTCTAAGAGAGAGAAAGAGAAAAAAAACAAACCAACCCTTTTCCATTACAAAACAATTTCCCTGCCAAGGCTAGTATGTTTGCACACCCTGAATAGCTGCACATCTGAGTCTCTAACTATTCCATACAAAGCAGTGTGGAATTCACAGAAAATCTGTGATGGGCCCTATTCCAGAACTGCCCTGCCGCAATACCAAAGTTCAGATCCAGAGAACGGCACCAAATTACTATAACAAGCCAAGCAAAGAGAAATAAACTGGATAAATCCAAATAAACATTGCAGGTTGAAACTTGAACCACCAGGAAAATAATTTATTGAAGTAAAGTTAGTGCTTTCATTTTACTGCATTGAGTAAAACTTCTTCAGACAAAAAAGAGGACATCTCAGATCCTTAAATAGGTGACACAACCTCATAATTAAATTAATTCATTAGGCATTAAAGTGCACTCATCAAATAAATGTGGGTCCATATCAGTACATCGATTGTCAACCAAAGTAAAAGCCTATGCCTTCCACATAATACATAAAAATGCATGCTAAAATATGTATAAATATAGAAATATCTGTGAAATGTTATAAGGTATATGAAGCCTAATAATACTATTAAAAACGGTTAAAAAACAATGAATGTGGTTGAATGCATACATTCAAAATAAGTGGATAAAAAAATGCAAATCTCCAAGGAAGTAACCTCTAAAATTAAAACATTTAAACATGTTTAAAATATATATGTATAAGTATGTTCCATGATATCCAGGAACAGTTATAAAAGTTATAGAAATCATGTTGAATATTTAAATGCTCATCCAATAAAACCAACATTGCCATATCCATAAAATACTTATAATACTTATAAAATACTCCTAAAAACCACATTAGGGAAAGGACTCACAAGGTAAATGCTGAAGATAAAAAATAAAAATGGAAATGAAAATAAAAATGAAATTCCAATAATAATCATCATTGTAAAACTTGCAATAATCTTACATAATGTTAAACTTATCTCTGCAAGCTCTTACATTTAAGGACACAGGATAAGGAACACACATCATTCAGGCCCGGGGGTGGGGTGGGTGGCTGTAAGCATTAATCCGTATTTGCCAAATGAGCTCACGAATTTCCAACAATAAGCTGAAAGGGCCACCCCTAGGGTCATGTTGCACCTGATCTATAATTTGAAAATTGAAACTGTGTTGCGGATACTCATGTACATGTTTCTCGCATTCTCGACCTTGGATTTTTTAATAGTATAGACATGCTCATAGACTCTCTTCCTGACTCTTTGGTCTGTCTTCTCGATATAAAAACAGGGGTAGAGTCTACAAGTTGCCAAATAAACCATGCCCTTAGACAAACAGTTAAACCTTCGGTTAATAGAATACTTCCTGCCCCTAATGGTAAAGGTTTGTCCCGTACTCATGTGTTTACAATATGGGCAACTCTCACATTTAGACATACCTACAGTCCTTGAGAAAGTTGGTTTCACTCTCTCCAACAGATTCTTGAGATTAGCTCCACTTTTCTATGTGATTCGAGGAGTAGGATCCACGATGGGGGCCAAGTCCCTGTCCAATATTAATAAATTCCAGTTCTTAGAAATAATTCTCCTTATACTGGATGCTTCAAGACTATAAGTAAAAATAAAAGTTTACCTAAAAGAATCAGTTTCTTTAGCATGAACAGACCCAAAGTTGATAACTCGTGAGTCTGCCAACTGGGGCTTCGGTGCCAAGATTGGACAGAAGTAACCATTAATTCTCTTCCGTCTGACCTTGGAAACCAAATTGTCCAATAGTTGTGAGGAATACCCTCAGTTTGTAAACATGCTATACAACACTTGGCATTCCAAACCAAACTCCAACTCATCCGACACCATCCTGGCTGCCCTCACCAACTGTCCTTTCACCACTGATCTTTTCTGTTGGTAAGGGTGACAGCTTGAGAAGTGAAAGAATGAGTTGGAATAGGTCGGCTTCCTGTGTATCTTAGCTTTGTAAGATCGTGTGTTTCTATCCTTGTAGAGATGCACATCCAGGTAACTAATATACTCATCTCCCAAGTCGTGCGTAAGTCATGCGTAAATCGCAAACATTGGGTGGACTTATTCAGTTATAACATTAATCCTTGGATTTCGTTGGCCGTACCATTAAACAACATAAAGATATCATCTAAAAATCTTGTATAGTAAACTATTGCCCTTCTATATGGGTTGCTACCATTGAAAATGTGGTGTTGTTCCCAGTGGGCCATAACTAAATTCGCAAAACTTGCTCCACAAGGGGAACCCTTCGCAACCCCTGATTTCTGCAGGTAATAATTACCATTAAACATAAAATAGTTGTTGCTTAAAATTAAGTCCAACAAGCCCTCAATTAGTCCAGTCTCTCTCTCTCCGGGCAACCCTTGGATCTGATCAAGTCAGTCACCCATTTGATACCCAAATCCACAGGTATCACGGTATACAAGTCTTTAACATCTATAGTCAAAAAGAAAGACTCATCCTTATACTCCAGGTCGTTGATGCCACTTAAGAATGACCACGAGTCCTTACAAATGTGGTCAAACATTACCACATAGTTCTTTAAGGATACGTCCACAGATTTCACCAATGCATAGGTGATGGAATTCCTACCATTTACTATTGGACGTAATGATGGATTCTCTAAATCCTTATGGACCTTAGGTATTCCAAAAAACATTGGTGTTACAGGAGCCAGACTTGATAAATAATTGTAAAGGTCCAAGGAAATTCTGGATTCAATGAAGAGATCGTTGAGGTAAACTTTAATTTTTTGATGTGCTTGGTTCATTTCATTCAAAGAAGCTGGGACATAGTGGTCACAGTCCAACAGTTTCAACATATGGTTGATATAGTCATCATTGTCTAAAAATACAAGACCACAACCCTTGCCAGGCTTAATAATGCTAATGTTTTGGAAACTGAAATGTTCCAGACAATTCCAGTCCTGTTTAGTGAAATTCCTTATCGAGCCTGTGGGTTTGTCCCTTCTAGATTTGAGACTGTTGAATATGTCCAATTCACACATCTGTTCGAAGAATGACAGACCAGGAGGAAGGGGTGGATTGAAGGTACTCAATATCTTGCATTTATTCTTTGCTCTGGGTTGGTCCTTGAAAAGTAGTGCCAGGTTAATCCTGCGTACAAAAGATTTTAAATTGATAATGGTTCCTGCTACACTGGCCCTACAGTCAGGGATAAAGGTTAATCCCTTAGGTAACAAATCAGCTATCTTGATATCGACCTCCATAGATGAATAGTTAAAAATCTTGAAGTCCTTGCCACTATTAAATACTATACAAATGTTTTGGGATCCATCAATCATATCAGGTGACTGAACTAGAGAGTCACTAGTAAACGATTCAATTAATGCGGGGCTACTCAGTTCACTTTCAGGTTCCTCCCTTGGGTAAAATTCCCATTGGAGGTCAAATTCATTTGTTGTCGACCTTTCCTGTGAAAATTTAAGGAATTGTTGTTAGAACTTGAAGCATGATAATCAGAGGCCCAGTTAAAGTTGGCAGAATCGTGTGTTGATTGGCCTATGTTGCTACCAGAATTACTCTGGTTGGTGTTGTTTCTCCTATTGTTGTTCCTCAAATGCCCATTCCAGTTAGTACTGTTGTTAACCTGATTCTGTCCTCCAGTCGTAGAAGCTGCCTCTGTGTAGGTACATGTAGGGGAGCTGGGTACTTGGTTACAATTTTGTCCTTCGTGAAACTGACCATTCTCACAGCTATCACTAGCAAGGGGTTGATTCATGGAGTTCACCCATACCTGCAAGGGTGGTGGTTTGGGGGTAAGCAACACCATTGTTTTAATCATTACTATCACATATTAACTTCTTGTTCTTAGTGGCTTTCATCTTAGCTATCTGGCCATTAATACTAGTAAAAATTTGTTCGTACTCATACTTATAGCGAATAAAGTCAGTGTCATTAGTGATAGCTACATCAAGCAAGCCCATCTCATCATTCAGTCCTTCAATCAATAATGAATAATGTCTGATAAACATTTCAATGAGTTCAAGCCCTTGTCTATCAAACAAGCACAACAAGTCTTTATGGAAAGGGGAATCACTAATCAACCCGGTGAGAAAGCACCAAGACCTCAATCCCTTCGGTACCTGGTGTCTACTTAAATATTCTCAAAAATAAGCCACATCCAATTGTAGCTTTTTCAACTTGAAAGCTTTAACATCAAAAAGCTTCAAGTTTTCAACAATATTAGTTTTACTGTTGTTAATAGCTTCAGTTGGATTACCGGGGTCAAATAAACCATTATGGCTTAATAGGACTGTAGGTATGTTTAAATGTGAGAGTTGCCCATATTTTAAACACATTAGGGGCAGGAAGTATTCTATTAACCGAAGGTTTAACGGTTTGTCTAAGGGCATGGTGTATTTGGCTACTTGTAGACTCTGCCCCTGTTTTTATATCGGGAAGACAGACCGAAGACTCAGGGACAGAGTCTACGAGCATGTCTATAGTATTAAAAAAAATCCAAGGTCGTGAATGCACTAGTGAAACATGTACATGAGTATCCACAACACAGTTTCAATTTTCAAATTATAAATCAGGTGCAACATGACTCTAGGGGTGGCCCTTTCAGCTTATTGTTGGAAATTCGTGAGCTCATTTGGCAAGTAAGGGTTAATGCTTACAGCCCCCCAGGCCTGAATGATCTGTGTTCCTTATCCTGTGTCCTTAAATATAAGAGCTTGCAGAGATAAGTTTAACACTATGTAAGATTATTCCAAGTTTTACAATGATGATTATTATTGGAATTTCATTTTTATTTTCATTTCCATTTTTATTTTTTATCTTCAGCATTTACCTTGTGAGTCCTTTCCCTAATGTGGTTTTTAGGAGTATTTTATAAGTATTATAAGTATTTTACGGATATGGCAATGTTCATTTTATTGGATGAGCATTTAAATATTCAACATGATTTCTATAACTTTTATAATTGCTCCTGGATATCATGGAACATACTTATACATATATATTTTTCAACATTTTTTAATGTTTAATTTTAAAGTTTACTTCCTTGGAGGTTTGCATTTTTTCGTCCACTTATTTTAAATGTATGCATTCAACCACATTAATTTTTTAACAGTTTTTAACAGTATTCTTAGGCTTCATATACCTTGTAGCATTTCACAAATATTTCTATATTTATACATATTTTTAGCATGTATTTTTATATATTATGTGGGAGGTATATGCTTTTACTTTGGTTGACAATTGATGCACTGATATGGACTCACATTTATTTGATGAGTGCACTTTAATGTCTAATAAATTAATTTAATTACGAGGTTGTGTCACCTATTTAAGGATCTGAGACTTCCTCTTTTTTGTCTGAAGAAGTTTTACTCAATGCAGTAAAACGAAAGCGCTAACTTTACTTCAATAAATTATTTTCCTGGTGGTTCAAGTTTCAATATGCAATGTTTATTTGGATTTAACCAAATTGGTATAGAATTTACCTTATATATATTCAGTCAGTAACACTTCAGGATGTGCAAACAGAAATTTTATTCTTACAACACTGGGAGACCATCTTCATAGCAGTTGGTAAATCAGTCTCACTTTACATAGAAAAACTGTTTTTTTTTATACATTTTTCTTATCAAACATTTCATGCAGTTTTCTTATGTTACAATTACTCTGTCAAATAGAAAACGTTGTAAATGTCCTCATCCCTTGTGATTTTTGCCTCGAACTTCAAGTGAACACCTTCCTATACATGACCCACCTACTTTCAAGTGGTCTTGTTTTCTGACCTTGGATGTTTCAAACCTTCCCTAGCAAAAACTCACTACTAGCCTGGAGGAGTCAGGCTAGTAAATTCCTTTTACAATAGCTAACATGCCTCGACTTCATACAACACTTACTTTTGCCTTGTTACATATTAAAAGAATGCAGTTGAGACACACCAGTAACTCTAACTTATGAAGCTGTATTTTCCCCACCCCTGCATACAAATTATATTTGTTTTTTTAACAATCATATTATGACATCATTAATGAAACTGAAATTAATATACATTTTAATAAGCTGATCTTGTCTCATAACAGACTCAAACCCTGTACCCTGGGCACAGGGAGCAGCTCATTAACAATCCAAAGCTTTAGTCCTCTCTGCTGATTGCCAGAGGAGTTAATAATGGACAAGGCATAATATAAGACAACAATCTGCAAAATTAGAGACCGATAAGAGGCAAAATTAACTAACTTTCTTAAAAACTTGACAGAACAACAGGTTTTGCAGCCATATACATTTTCTAAACTACAAAAACTATGAAACTCAAATGACTGGCATTATTGGCTGACTGTAATCCTCAGTGATTTCTCAAAAAATGCAGTTAAAAATGGTTTGGAAGTTCGTTCTGAGGATTAAGGCTTGAATCTCGTAGTGAGCTGCTGCCTGTAATCAAGGATACAGGGCTTGATACTACCTATTGTGATCTGCCTACTATGTGAATTTGAGCAATTTGCTTAACCTGACAGTGCTCCTGCATTACCCTGTTTACTCTAATTTGCTAGTGATTGACATGTTCCATATTTACCTGAAAATGTGTTGGTCTCGGGAAGGCAGCAATGCTGTAACATGTGATCTCTCATTTTCAGTTTTGAGGCCTTGATTCCAGTTTCAGTCCTGTAAAGTGTGATAGAACTCTTTAGGTCTCCTGATTCCAGACCTTGATTCCAGTTTCTGAACACACACACACACACACACACACACACACACACATATATATATAGCACTAGCCAGAATTTTCAAATTTGTACTCTCAACTCCCTGGTTACTGACTCACAACAATTCACACCCCCATTATCATGATGCTGTCCCACTACCTCTATTACATGCTGTTTTCAAGCCTAGCCCTCTATGACAGTGTTCTCCTCCATGCAATCATTTGCAAAACACCATAATCTTATTCTAAAAAGTAGTTCAACATATAACTGCCAAGTCATGAAGAATTTTGGCTGCAAAGTGCACATGGATAGAACCTTGAATGTGACCCAGAAAATTTGAGATAAATGAGCAATTCAGGCACTGAGAAAGCCAGCCAGGTAGAATGGAAGTGTACAGCTGATATTGGCTTGCCCATGCTCGGGACAGGGAAGACAGCTTGGTTTATTGCACTGCCAATGAAGAAGGCTTCAAAACATATAACTGAGGAAAATGGACATGCACACCTCGCCAAGTAGAGATATTCTGTCTAACTGAACTCCAAGTAGGAGTAAGACTGTGCATATGTTAGAACGTCTGTACTGAATGGGGCAATCATCTTACTGCCTTTGGGAAGACGGATTTAGGACTAAACATTAACATGATGATGGCCTCCTGAAACCAGCCCTCAAAGATGATTCAAAGGTCCAGTCAGGTCACATGAGAGCTGAAGGTTAGCAGGTTGCAGAGACAATAATTAAAAAAAAAAACAAAACAAAAAAAAATCAATCACTTCTTTCAGCCCTCTACCTCCACTTAGCTGTATCTTAGAAAAATGCAAACACAACTCTTATAAATCCTAAATTATTACAATCTTCACTTCTAAACATGGTTTACAAACTGGGAGCGGAAATGAAACACTACTATTCATCTTTAATAAATATGTATAAATCAGGCTTAAACTATGTGAAACAGTTGGGGCTTTACTCCTAGATCCAAGGCTTCTGACTCTTACTAAGCCTTACCAGTAGTGACATATCAAAGCTCCCTATAACCTATTACATTGTACACTAGATCACAGACTGTCAGATTGGATGACACCTTTTCAAAATCCTGCACACTGGAAGTTCCCAAAATATCCGTTTTCATCCTTTTTCTGTGTTATATTTGTAAGCAATAAAATCAAATCCTGTGGTCCTAAAAGCCTTGCACAGTTATGGTCAATTTCTTTTGTTCAAAAAGTATCTTTGATGTATTCATTCAGCTTCCGTATGGAAACTCCAACAGAAGATTTTAGCCACCAACTCAGTACCTTTAAAACAGCAGTCATTCTTCACTACCAGGAGCAGTAATCAAGCCACACTCACAGTTTCAAACTGTCTGCAAAGATAAGATCTCTAATAGTATTGTTTGGTCAGTAAAAACAGTTGGCATTTAACTGCAAGGCAAAAGCTCAAATCTAACCATCTTATCAAGACTGTTGTACTACAAACAAACTATAAATTAGTTTCCATATAGGACATCTACTTTATGACTCCTCAGTTCTACTCCTCGATCTGTTATATGCATTTAATATTTTAACTGATCTTTTTAAACTGAAAATTAGAACAGGCTTACAATGTAATAACACCATTTGAAGTAGGACACCCTTCTAGGACCTATTAATGCACCTCCCTCAAGATATTCCTCTGGCTAGAATTTAGCCAGAACTTGAATAGAGTAAGTAGGCCCAAGAAGTATCCCCCCCGTAGTCTTCTAATTCTCAAATAAATGACCACCCCTCCAAGTATATTCCTACCCCAACCCTCATTCTGTAAATATGCAAGTAATTCACTATCCCAAACCCTCATTTTGTAAATATGTAAGTAAATCACTACCCCAACCTTCATTCTGTAAATATGTAAGTAATTCACCACCCCCAACCTTCATTCAGTAAATATGTTAGTAATTCATCACCACAAAACGTCATTCTGTAAATATGTAATTCACCACACCAAACCCTCATTCTGTAAATATGTAATTCACTAACCCAAACCCTCATTCTGTAAATATGTAAGCATTTCACTACCCCCAACCTTCATTCTGTAAATATGTAAGTAATTCACTACCCCAAACCTTCATTCTTTAAATATGTAATTCACACTTCTGAATTGCTGATTTCCTCCAAAATTCTGGTACTACCGTAAATTATTAATGTACAGATTGTGAACATTAATTATTTTAATGGCTTATAGGCTTTGTTGCATTCATCTTTTCATTGTAAGATGTAGATTTTTGTGAAATGAAAACACCTGATGAGGTGTAAAGTGTGATGCAGCTGAAATCTTTGAGTACATCCGACCATTTATTAGTACAGCTGGGATGATTTATCCTGGGTTCTACTGCTTGCTCCTCATATTTTTGATTTGTAACTCATAAAAATTGTGGCTTTCTGGCAAATCATTGAGAACTGTAGTTACTCAATAATGACAGACATTTGAGTTTCATACTTAATTTTCTTCAGAAAATGCATGTTAACACATAATCGTTTATTCTAGTAACTCTTTAAGTTTATAAGAGCTATACTTAAAATCTGTCCCTGAATTTGGGTCATTGCCCCCCCCCCTTTATTTTTGGCTTAGTCCAGAATTCTTTTGCCAAGAGGTTGATAGGGATGACACACACCCGCTGCTTCAAACTAAAAGCAATAATTTCCCCAAGACATAACATGTGTTACACGTTTCCCTTTCTAAAATATTAAAGTAAAAGTAAATACGACATGCACGGGCTCCTTTTTATGCTCTAAAAAGCAAGCATGTTCAAAAGGTAGACCTAGCAAGTCATTCCAAAAAGCAAGCAGAAGACATTGAGCTTGTGCTTAAATCACATATGGTGCTTTCTTTGACTCCTCTCTCGCTGGTCTACATTATCGAGAGCAGATCGATTTCTGGCTGAGTGGATCTGGCTATTGACTCACACATAACAAAAGAGAGAGACCTTTCCATGGAACTTTGAATGTATAAAAAGAATGAGAGAAATGTTTTTTTTGTCTTTACTATGCCTGGAACGGAGTCACTTAATGAGGTACATGGTTTCATTGGGTGGGTTGGGGGCCCATGTGCCCCAGTGTAGCACTATCCCTGCTTCTTCTAACTGATCATAGCTGTAGAAGTATTCTCTAGGAATAAATTACATGATAAAATAAATAATTGGAAATTACAGTTGCAAATCAAAGTTTGTGGTTTATTAAGCAAGCTACACAAAATGTGATGCTCACTATATAGAAAGGGCCACCAGACAGTTAAATTTTAGAATATATGAGCATTACATGCCATTGAAATTAATAATAGAAATGCTTTGTCCAGACATTCTGTGTAAGGAAAACAAAAGGTATATGTTTGTAGTAACTGATAGTTTTAGGTATGATGCTTAGGGTGAATTAGACAGGAGGGAATACTACTGACAGCTGAGGTGGGATGCCTGCTGCCCCCCAGGTTAGAATGACAAGAAACATTTCAAAGCCTATCTGAAAAGAAGAAGGCTATGAGACCAATAATATGAATGGTCATGCGAGCTAATTAAATTTGTTTTGTCAGTGTGAAGTAGTCTCCCTTCAGAGACAAAAGTGCTTTCTGATTAAGCATGCACTGCTTTATTTATTTTACATTTGTTTACCAGGAAAGTCTGACTGGACACAGATTCATTTTCAGCAGAGGCCTGGGGAGAGAAACTCCAAAGTACAATACAATTCATATGAGAAGTATAACATAAGCATACAATAAAGTAGAGATTAACAAACTCTTAAATAAATGGAAAAAAAAACATTACATTGCAATAGCACTTGATTTTTTAAAGATAACACTGCAATTGCAGTTTACACATAGATGTTGTGAAGGATAAAAACAGGCTGGTATTGGTACTTAACTTGCATGACATAATTTGTTTGAGGCAACATGAAATGTTTGCCAGTTTTATAGAAGATATATATTAGTTCTGTACAGTAACAATCAACAGTTTAACAAACTTCCCAGGATAAAAAACTGGCATCACTTAGCAGAATCCTCGTGACAGTTTTATTTAGTGACTTTTTTTATTTTATTTCAGTTGTTTTATTTTATACTTTTTTGGCTCAACACCTACCTGTCTTTTTGTAGTCTGTGCTATATAAATAAGTTATATAAGCAATTACAGAAATAGCTCCACTGTATTTCTATAATTGCAGTATTTTTTTCTAAGATAGATGAAAAAGGACAGCCCATGTTTTGGAATGTGGAACTAGATGAATTGTTTTTTTTTTTTAAAGAGTTGTGTTAGCACTGTTATGCATGCCTTGTAGTAATGAGAATCTACCCTCTGTGATTTTTAAACTTGTAAAGTGTTTGTTTAAGCACTGCTAGCATTTTTACATGTGCTGTTCTGTAAAACAAATGTACTTAGAAACTAACTCATGGTAAAGATACATGTAAAAGTATCACCTGATAATCACCTAAGCAAAGGTTGCGTTAATGTTATGATCTTTTACACTCACAATTTCAGTTAAAATTCAAAGATTCAAAGAAACTTTATTGCCATTTAGGAAATACAAGTGCTACCTAAAATTTTTGAGTGTCAGCTCTTTTACAGGAGAAAACAAAGAAAGAAAGACAGACATGGTAGATTTTAAAGAATAAACAATAACTATAGCACAAAAGTAAATATTTAGGTAGCTGACGCACATGCTTGTACACTATTTATGTACACCGGACAGCACTGACTACTAGATGATTAATACATGAAAAAAAGTACACTATACACAGAGGTGAAACAGGGTGATAATGCACGTAAGGAAGTGATTGGAATTGCACTTGAATGAGAATATATTAATTTTAGTATGCAATAACAAATAAAATTACTGTATGAAAAAGAATGAGAGTGTAACAATCTATTATAGTTCTGATACATTCAGATTTACGTCTACATTAATGAGTCTTATTGCAGTTGGATAAAAACTGTTCATGAATCTAGAGGTCCTGCAGCAGATGCTCCGTAACCTTCTACCAGATGCAAGTTTAGTGAACCAACCATACCCAGGATTGGAAGTGTCACTCAGTATTTTGTGAAACTTCTTTTTACATTTAATTTCAAACAGCTCCTGTAAGGTAGGAAACTAGTGCCCACAATCATTTCTGCTGTTCTTATTTTTTGCAGCTTCTTCCTTTCTGTAATTGTGCTGTCACCGAACCATACAGTGCAGTTGCTGGTTATAATGCTCTTGATAGCACCTCTGTAGAATGTATTTAGAGCAGTCATAGAGTGTTTTTTTTCCTAAGTCTTCTTAGGAAGTGTAGTCACTGGTGGGCTTTTTTAATTAGCTGGCCTGTGTTTGTACTCCAAGAAAGATCCTTTGATATATCTACCCCAAGGAACTTTGTAGTTTGGACTCTCTCCACTTCTTCACAACAGATCTTGAGGGGCAGGTGCATGGCAGACATACCTCTCAACCTGGAAACCTCAAAAATCTGAACTAGACCCATGAAAAATAGGTGCAAATCTGTATGCTAATTAACATAAAATTTGCATACATAATTGTGTAACCCCCATCCACTCCAATGGAATTGTGGGATACCAACTTTCAAATGCAAACTGAAGAACAGACAGCCAAAATATGGCACCAGAGTCCCCCTGCAGCCATTCAAATGCCCCATTATCTGACTATTTCATCTCATTTACCTCAAACACTAATGTGTGCATACTGCTTTACTTCTACAATGATTATTTGGATTTTATTTTTACATTTTACAGCCCAATGCACAAACACTAATGCTAAACAACACTGTCTCACAATGAAAATAGACTTAGCATTAAAACTTCTCTGCCCTTGAAACTCATATTCATTGAAACAGCATTGAAACTCATACCATATCCAAAAAAAATGCATCAGGGCAGTGGTGGATAAATATTGCCTTTGGGCTGTTTTCAAATCATTGGCCCCTTGCACACAAAACAAGAAACATGCATGTGTTCTTTGATACACCTTCCTGACTTTATTAAATTATATTCCCTGTATAGTACAGCACACTTATTAGAGCGCATTTTACATTTATTGTTTGAACATTTTTCCAGTAGTCATAGGCAATGAAACAAAATGCATGAACCAGTAATGCCAAAACTGCCCAATTCAGAACATTTCCATCATAAAAATCTACTTCCACACCCACACTATTAATAGAATGACAGTAGTGTAAGTCATAGGCATCTTACACAGCTTCTCACACTTATTTTCAATTTTAGTTTTTTTGGGGGGGACAAAAAGGCCAAAAACCAGGAACAAATTTTAAACATTGCTTGTATAATTTTGGAAAGTTGCTAGAATAAAATGTTGTGTTACCACCATGCATTTCACTGGGAAGTTTTGAACCCAGGACGTTGTACACTACAGTCAAAGCAACTTTCCACTATGCCAAATCATCAGTTTCCTGAAAGATAGGAAAACTGAAACTTAAATGGCTATCATTTAGTGAATTCTATTCTCACTTCTCACCATAGCTCTTACAACCTCTTAGCCCAAAAAACATGGACAAAGCCAATAATGGGGTAATACAAATTCAGTTCCCACTTCTCACCATAGCTCTTACAACCTTTTAGCATAAAATAACCTGGACAAAGGCAATAATGGGAGAATACAAATTCAGTTCTCACTTCTCACCAAAGCTCTTGCAACCTCTTAGCACAAAAAAATGGACAAAGGCAATAATGGGAGAATACAAATAGTTCTCACTTCTCACCATAGCTCTCAACTCTTAGCACAAAATAACCTGGACAAAGCCAATAATGGGGGAATACAGCCCCACAATAGGAACACATTTCAAATACTGTTATTATTATTATTAAACTTAGAAAATTACTAGAATAAAAGGTTTTTGTGTTACCATTTATTTTCTGAAGAATATGAAGTCTAAAATTCAAATGCCTGTCATGAGCTTGAGTACCTCTAGCCACCAGGTGTATTAAACTGGGGGCATTTTCACACACACACACACACACACACACACACACACACACACACACACACACACACACACACACACACACACACACACTTGGAATTGTGCCTACAGCTCACAGAAAAAAAATGAGATCATAAGACATGCAAGCAAAAGAACAGTTAGCATTCAAATCTCATGCAAAGCACAGCAGTGTAATTATTCACAAATAACTTGCAGTCTCAGATGAAATGACCCACTAAATAAGAACAAACAGCCTTTTTGAAGTCTAAATGGGGAAGTTAACCCATGTAGAGAAGATCACCAATATAATATGATGTTTTGTTCATCCTGAATAATTCGGCTGACATGTAGATGGTGAGCAGGGGGTACTCTGTGAACATGTTCAGACATACTGCCTACCCAACATGTCAAGTGTTAGCATTGCACAGAAAGAAGTCCAAGCCTGTATTTTTAGATAGAAGAGAGACACAGAATGGCATGTATTATCTTGCAGGAGACAAAGTATGACTACTTTGTTTGGAAGCCAAAATTCAGTAAGGGCAAAAGTTATCAGAAGACTGAGAGGACTCATTGCCTCATTGCATGTTAGCTAACCTTGAATATTATGCTGCACTTTCAACACACACACACACACACACACACACACACACACACACACACACACACACACACACACACACACACACACACACACAGTTTCAACCTTACCCTGAGTTTTGCTCGTTCTGTTCCTCATGCTGCTTCCTTACCCTGAGTTGTGCTCGTTCTATTCCTCATGCTGGAGGGCTGCTCTGTATCCCCGCATGCTGTCCTGGCTCCATTCCCCATGTTGCTGTATCAGCTGCCAGCCTGCCACCATTAATCCGTGGGCTCGCTCCATTAATCCCAGCTCCGTTCCCCATGTTGCTGTATCAGCTGCCGCCATTAATCCGTGGGCTTGCTCGCTGTATCCAATTCCCATGCATGCTGCTTCTGCCATTAGTATCAGCTTAACTTAACCGCCCGTCAGCCAGCCGGAAATGATGATGTGAGCTCCTTGAGCTTAATTCCGACTGGCTGGTAGCCTGACAGCACTGACGTCATTGTGCACGCGATGACGTCAGCTCCAATAGCAGGATATTTAAAAAAATTAGAAAACCAAAAGTAAAAAATCGGAAATGAAGGGGTGCCACTCGGGAATCGTGGCACCCCTTCATTTGGACCCCAAAACTCGGTAAAAAACGAGTAATTCGGAATGGTTGGGAGGTCTGATGGCAGAGCTCTTTCTGAAGTCAATAATAATTTATTTTGTTTTATTGATGTTCAGGTCCAAATTGTAGTTATTCCATTATTCAATCAGGGAGTTGATCTCATCCCTATATCCGCTCTAGTTATCGCCACTTATGAGTCCCATCATTGTGCTATCATCTGTGAATTTGATGATGTCGTTGCTGCTAGCTTTCACACAGCAGTCATGGGTAAGGATTATGAACAGTAGAGGACTCAGCACACAACCCTGGGGTACTCCGATGTTGATTGCAATACTCCCTGAAGTGTTGTTACCAGCACAGGTCCTTTGTTGTCTTCCAGTCAGGAAACTGAGGATCCAGTTGCACAGCCCTTTATTTATGCCAAGATTGATTAGCTTTTCTATAAGTTGAACAAACCAAAATAATGGAGAATAGTGCTAAAAAACACCAGTAATAAAATTAATAGCACTCCAGGAACCAGACAGGTACAAACCATAAATATTAAAAACTTTAATAGCTCTTATTAAAAATAAAACAAACATGTAACGTATCACCGCATTTTCATCTAACTTAAGGTTTCATCACATGCAAATCTCACTACCCAACTTTCTACTTAAAAAACATTTAATCATCAATTAATGCAGTCAGCTCAATTAACAATTAAAGGACATTAATCAAAAATGGCAACCAAAGTATTTCCTAAAAACTTCAAAACTAGATATGGATGAAACACACAAAATTCACATACAAACATACAAGATATATACATATATGAAATAAAAATGATAAAAAATTATAAAAAAATGGTTAAACCTGCCTTGCTTCATGAGGAGATTATTTTTATTACAATAGAAGTGGTGGATTTATTTTCAGTTATTCCCCATAATGTTGGCATGGAATGGTTAGAGGAAGCTCTTGCCCAAAGGAGTGAGCTTAAACAAAATGAATTTCGGGCTTGTCTTAATTAGTACAATGGAGTTATAACATATTTTGCTTTTGAGGTGATCCCCTTTGCTAATCAGGTGAGTGACGTAGAATGCCTTCCTCACCACAGTAAATACATGGTGGTCAAAGTTGAGGTCACAGGTCTCCCACTACTGAATTGGTACTTTGGGTATTATTGTTTTTTTATAATCAGCAGGAACATTGTTTTTACTGAAGGGAATGATAATGCATTTTTTAGCATTTAGTTTAAGACCATGGCACCAGTCATTGGTCTGTATAAGCCCCTTTAGAAGTATGTAAACAAATGGTAAATAAATAAATAAATGTTGACTTCGCTGGGGCATTCAGTGATAGCACCTAATTTGCCATCTGCAAACTTGGTTAGCCACAGCTCCTCCATTTTGGACTGGACTTCTGAGAAGTATATACCAAACAAGAGGGGGCCAAGCACTGACCCTTGTGGGACCCCACTGTTGACAGGTCTGCTAGTAGAGATAGTCTCCCCACTTTGACTGAGTGTTGTCGATCTATGAGCCAGTTTGCATCCCACCTGACAACAAAGGGATTGATATTCAGCTGGGTTAGTTTATCAGTGATGCTCAAATGTGGAATAGTGTTGATGGCTTTGGCTATGTCAAGACAGGCTGTGTGCACAGCTTTGCCCTTGTCTATGGCTCTGGTCACATTCTCAAAGTCCACCAGGTTTAGCAGGCATGACCTGCCCTTGACAAAACTGAACTGGGTTTGGAGGTCACCTATATCCTTATTTATGAGGTCCATGATAATTCTATTTCTACTTGTCTTTCAAGGTATTAGCTCTTGTCTCTGTGTACACACATCACTTCAATTTTCTGCTTACGAATTGTTTTATGTTTGGAAATATATAGCAGTTTCACCAGTGCAATCATGCTTTTTGAGTCCAGTAACCCTAGTAACTCTTTTCCTTATACTACATTTTATAAATTTGGTGCCAGATAATGACAGAAATCAGGTTCTACACTTATAACAGTGAGACATTTAGTGTTGTCACACTCCAATCGTATACTCTCAGGCACATCTTGTGGTCTTTTCTGATAAGACTTTAAGCCTGCATAAACTACAAGTAGTGCAGGTGACTCCCTGCTGTGTGACGAAAGTAAACTTATACTTTTCCTGTCTGAGTTGCTTAAACTGATAGAACTGCTTTCTGTTTTACTTGCTCCATTTTGTTTTCTGTTTTAAGAAATCTGCTTGACCTGGTGTTTTGTTGTATGTGGGAGATTATCTAGGCTGCACATTTAACATGTTTTTTTCATTGTTTAACTTGTTTCTTGAGTGATACTTAAATACACAGTGAATTTCTGGGCCTTTGTCTTTTTTGAGAAGAGTCCAAGCCTGCATAGACTACAAACACTGCTGGTGACTCCTCGCTGGGTGAGGAAAGTAAACCTATATATATATATATATATATATATATATATATATATATATATATATATATATATATATATATATATATATATATATATATATATGTCTGTAAGTTACTGAAACTGATAGAGCTGCTTTCTGTTTTACCTGCTCTATTTTGTTTTCTGTTTTAAGAAATCTGTGTGGCCTGTATTTTTGTTCTATGTAGGAGATGGACACTTAAATTATCTAGGCTGCACATTTCACATGTTTTTTTTTTCATTGGTCAACTTGTTTTTTGACTGCTACTTAAATACACAGCAAATTTCTGGGTTTTTGTCTTTTCTGATAAGACTCCAAGCCTGCATAAACTGCAAGCACTGTTTGTGACTTACTGCTAGTTATTACTCCCATTCCTTGATCAATTTTTAAACCTAGTGATTTTAAGTTGCTCACCCTTACTGTAAATTGAGCTTTATAAGCTCCTCCCTTTCTACACTGCTGTTGATATCTTGAATTATTTATTTGCCTTTCCTTGTGATTATTTTGAAAAAGTGCATTCTGCCTTTCATTGTCTGTTCTATTGACTTTCTTGCTCTGAATTCATTATCTAGCTGTTGAATAAAATAGTGTAGTTTTACACTCTGACAAGCACTTTTCTGTGTTTTTACATCAATAGGTCAGTGGATTTTCCATCTAGTGGCACTGGGTGGTAGCCTGGTCTGTTTAGATTACAGAAACACACTTGAGATTTCTGCATCTAGTTAATTTATTGGCTGCTGGGCTTGTTAATCAGCTTATCTTGTTTTTAATGCCTTTATAAATTCTGTACAATTAAGTGGCTCTTGGCTCATTTCTACAAAGTGAAGTACTTTTATTGAATAATCACACTTTTATAAGCGGTTTAAAGTATAGTGCTGTATCTGTCACTAAGTTTGTTTGTGGTAGCATTTCACTCTGGACACTGCTTAACTGTGCTTTTACATTAGGAGGACTGGCATTATTTGTCTAGTGGCAGTAGGTGTTTACCTGGTTTATCTGAATTGGGAAGCACACAAAAGGGCTCTGAGTGTAATCATTGTATTGACCAGAGGGCTCAGTCGGTTTTCTGTATTTCCTGTGCTGGTATACATTCGGCACATTTGCACAGAGCTGCTTGCTGTGCCAGTGCCCTGTACAGATGCAGACATCTGGAAACATTGAATATTTTCATTATACTATGAAATTTTACTGTGCTATTTACCTTCTTATAGCACCCAGAACTATTGCTGCTGAGACCGCATCACATTTGGTGCTGGGTAGCATTGCTGGTTAGATTAGCTGCAGATTACACCAGGTAAGCACACTTTCCTCATCTGGTTACAAACACCCTCCTCTCCTATCCTTTCAGTTACACATTAAGACCTGAAACCATGGATGGGCACTATCCTGCTATCTCTGCATCCAACTTGGTGAACATGGGTATCCTAAGGCAATGTAAAAAATACCTTATATACATTGACAACCACTTAATTCTTGAATAGACAAACACAGTATGTAAGAGATGCAGTTACACATTGACATTGGAGGCTAGACTCTCTCATACAGACACAAAAAGCAACAAACAGGTTATTAGCAACTCACACATATCACCCACAAGGGATCACACACATAGACCCACATATAACTTACCCAAATCTCAAAGGTCTGCCAGTTGCAGTCCTCAGAAACTCCTCATGTCCACAAACAAGATGATTCCCATCACAACACATAAAGCCACATCTTATTGTGCCTCAAAAACAAAGTCCATAAGGTGATGCACTCCATGACTCAATATTTTGGTCAGAGGAGACTCTATTGTGAGACACACTGATGTCCCTCTTACCAGGCAGCATAAGGGGAAGGTTACAGTTAGTTGTCTGTCAGGGGCCAGGATTCACCAGATCACACAAACACTCAAGTCAATTACCTCTAAGTACCAGTATGACTCAGTCATAGGCCATGTTGGCACGAAAGACCTGAGACATACCTTCTTGGCCTATATGAAGAGAGACATGATTGAGCTCTCAGAATGGGTGTCGCAGCCAGGTATGAGCCTAGCACTGAGCGGCATTCTACTATCTCCAAGGATGATGCCACAATACCAGCAGAAAATGATCAGCTTTAACAACTGGCTTAGCTACTGGTGTCATTCCAAAGGGGTCCAATATTTGTTAGCCTGGGAGGACATGGTTGCTATGCCAAGCTGCTTTGCCAGGGATGGTCTTCATCTGTCACATCTAGCCTTTTGGAAATTGGCCAAAACATTATACACCCTTATAGTGCCTTTTTAAGGCAATGCCAAACAGACAAACCTTCCAACATAACAAAAGTGACTCTGGACAAGCTAAAGGTGTTACTGCTCATTGCTGGGAGTAGGAGCCTCAACAAGAAACTGCACTCCCTGGAAGCTCTCCTCCCCCTGGAAAATTCTGACATCTGTGCAGTTATTGAAACATGGTTCAAAGCCATGGAAATGACTCCAGCAGTGCATGGCTATAATGCCTTTCATACATTCCAATCACCCACTGAACATGAAAGAGTTAAATGTGGAGGTGTATCTATCTACCTAAAGGATAAGCACATCTCAAGGCTGGTCAAACAATATGATATGCTTGAGTTACTACCATATTCTTGCTATCTACAGGTGCCCACTATGAACCAGGAAACCCATACATCATACCTGAAGTTACTAGAATCACTCACCATCCAGCCCAATACCATATTCATAGGTGATTTTAACTACCCCTCCATTAACTGGGAGGCATTCATGGCCACTAATACGCAGGCACAAACATTTCTTGATTAGAGGAACAAATATCCTAGATGTGGTTGGTAATCACAAATATGGGAGAGTACTGCACCCCCCCCCCCCCCGTGTTATGGCCTCACTAATAACTTAGATCAGATCACAAAGCATTCTCCCTTGAAATAAAGGTAAAACTAGTCCCCCCACCTTACCCAAAAAACTTTAAAAACTTCTCTAATGTAAATTACCCCCTATTAAGGGGTGGCTTAGCTAGTTTCCAAGCTTGTCTAAATCCATAAAACACAAGAAACCTATGCAGAGGCATATACAAAAGCCCTGTATGACCATATAAACAACCGCATAAAAACAGCAGTACCAGACCAAAATAAACCCAGGTCAAACCACAAAAACAAGCCACCCTGGTGGACCCCTACTATTAATAGGTTATACAACAAAAGAAAGAAAATCCTGTCAAGAAGTAATATGGAATGTGCACAACAGAGAAATGAGTCCCGCATTAGTCTAAACAAGGAAATCAGAGAACTAATCAAATCTCTGAAAGCAGATTTTGAGGTAAAAATAGCCTCCAAAGCTAAGGATAACCATAAGGCATTTTTCCATTGTCTGCAATCTTAATGGCAATAACCAACAATGTGTGGAATTAGTTGTAGATAGCATCACTTATACTCAGCTGGAAGACATAGCAAATCTGTTGGCCAAAAGATTCAGGTCAAATTTCACCTCCTCATCACCCCAGTTTTCCCCCAAAAATACCTTCAACCACACTCCACTGTCAATTATCATCAAAGCACAGGCTGCCACTGCGCTCTCTAAAGTGAAAAAAATGGCTTCATTGAGGCCTGACAATATACCATGTTGCCTCTTTAACAGCTTAAATCAGGACTTATCAGCCCCATTAGATTTCTATTTAACAACAGCCTCCAGACTGGCTTTGTCCCAGTAGAATGGAGAACAGCAACAGCCATCCCTCTGGATAAAGAGGGGCCTTCTACTGACCCAGGAAATTACAGATCCAGAAGTATGACTAGTCATATATAAGGTCATGTCAAGAATAATCATGGACCTGATAAAAATAACATAGAAGAACACCAAACACTGTATCCAACCCAATTCTACTTTGTCAAGGGCAGATCATGCCTACTGAATCTGGTGGATTTCTTTGAGAAAGTCACTAAGGACACCACCTACCTTGACCTGGCCAAGGCTTTTGACAATTCCATACTCAGGTATTATAAATAAACTCAAAAAACTGGGCGTATATCCCTATGTCACCAGATGGACAGCCAATTGGCTTACGGACAAGAGGCTATTTCCTAGTGGTGTCCCACAGGGCTCAGTACTGGTACCACACCTGTTCAGAATATACTTCTCTGAAGTCAAGGCAAATGTGGAAGGTCTCTGGATGACAAAGTTTGCCGGCGAATGCAAGCTGGGGGCAATAACTGAATCCTCCAATGATGTAGATATTCTTCAGGAAGGTCCAGATCAGACAAACAATGGGTGCCAGAACTATAGCCTAAAATTAAATACAAAAAATGCATTATAATACCCTTTGAGAAGTCAACTACCCCTGAAAATTACAACATCAATAACATACCCCTTAGAGAAGACTCAGTGGTGAGAGATCTAGGTACACAGTAGCTTGAACTTTGACAGCCATGTGTCCACAGTGGTGAGGAAGTCCTTCTATGTGGCATAACTTATAAGTAAAGGTATGGCATCCAGATCCAAGGAAATTATAGTTCCACTGTACTCAGCCCTCATTAGACAAATAATTGAGTACAGTGCGCCATTTGACATGTACTTCACTAGGCACTTACAGCAGGTGGAGCGACCTCAGAGGTTCCTCACAAAGTAAATACAGGGTGTAATGACACCGTATATTGGGCTGTTTGTTAAACTGTTTTGTATTTGTTTTTTTATTAATATATATATATATATATATAGTTCACATTCAAAACATGTAAAACTCACATCTAAAATCAAAACATCGCGACCATAACATCTAAACCCATAACATCGCATTTCATAACATCTAAAATGTATAATATGTAATAGTGTATCATCAAACGTGTAAATGTTATAGTTTAATCTGTTAATCTTGTAGTATCACTATGAGATGTTGTAGTTTTTATTTCTATAGTTATTATTTATATAGTGTAGGAATTTATACTATCTATATAGTGCTTATTTTGCCACTCTGTGTGTTTTTTAGGCCATACAGGTACATGATATAAACATTATGTGTACATTCTTTATGGTGATTGTGATACAGTGGGGTTAGGAACTTAACTTTTTCCCACTGTAGTGCGATCTCGGAGTTGGTATATTTAATTTATGGGGGGGGGGTGTTCCCCCTGCAGAAATGTAGTAAAAAGTGCATTTGTTAGTTTGGTGCCATTATAAGTGGAGGGGATATTATTTTCATGTGATTTGTAGTGTTCGATGTTGTGATGCACATTTTAGATGTTATGAAATTCGATGTTATGATTTTTGATGTTATGGGTTTTATATATATATATATATATATATATATATATATATATATATATACGCTCCAAAATCCTGAAAGTTCAAAATACTAAAACTCAAAATCCTGAAAACACTCAGGATACCAACACTTACTATATTCCAGTACAAGTACATACAGAAACAAATAAAACACAAACTATATTACTGTTCTCCAAGTATAAGCAGGGGGGCAAGCCCCCCTGTACCCCCCATGTGGGGGGGGGGTTGGGGCCTACCACACCCCCTGCTACTTAAATACATCAACTCCAAGATTGCACTTAGTGTAGTGAAGTGCAATCTTAGAGCTGATATATTTAAGTAGCGGGGGTGTGGGGGGTGCAGGGGGGCTTGCCCCCCTGCATATAATTGAAGGGTAATATGTTTCTTTATGTACTTGTGTTGGAATATAGTAAATGTTGGTATCCTGTGTGTTTTCAGTATTTTGAGTTTTCAGGATTTTGAACGCTCAGGATTCTGTAGCGCTCGTGTGTGTGTGTGTGTGTGTGTGTGTGTGTGTATATATATATATACACACACACACACACACACACACACACACACACACACACACACACACACACATTTTTATAGCTTGTGTGTGAAATAATTTCTCTTCCCAATGTTTCCAATGTAAATTTGGTAAATATTTAATGTCTAGACACACTCTCTCTTTCACACATACTCTCTCACACACACACACACACACACACACACACACACACACACACACACACACACACACACACACACACACTCAAAAGTAGCTTTAAAAACACACAATTACACTCAGTTAACAGTGCCAGCCATTAGAAGTTTCACACTTCCATACCTGTCAATTGTTCAGATTTTCACAGGATGTCCACATTTTTTGCCTCATTTTTTTGTCTGTTCCTCATAAAATTTGTGGTTTGATGGCAAATCATTGGGGGTTGAAGCTACTAAATAATGAGTTACATTTGAGTTTCAGACTTTCATATGCTTCAGAAAATGCATGTTAACATAATTCCTGTTATTATAACAACTTTCTACTTTTATAAGATAAATATTTAAAAGCTGGCCCTATTTTTGAGCCTATACCCCACACTATTTTAGGCTTTGTCCGAATTTCTTGAGGTAAGAGGTTGTGAAGTATGCCTACCTCTTAATTGTAAATGCATCGATTACTTGATCGATCTCGATCTCTCACACACACACACACACACACACACACACACACGTCCACATTCATCCATACAAGCACCCATGCACTCACACATGCAGAGAGAAACATAGACACACACGCACTTTTGTATTTTTTTTTCTCCATTTGTTTTAATTTTGCACCTGCTAAACGGCAAAAGTACTGCTTAGCGAGTGTAAAATGATGTCTCGATCGATCTCTCTCTCACTTTCATGCACACACACACTCACACACAAAGGCATACACGCAAAGTTTTCTATTTTTTTTTTTTTTTAATATTGCACTCTACTCCCACATCAAGTAGATGGATTACTGATACTCTGGGAGATGGGGTTCTTAGCAAGCATAAAATGATGGCAATCATTTGCTTCCTTGCTGTTTGAGCTTCATGGCACCTTAATATGCTACCATGAAGCAGTGGACTCATTTTTCAGCAGGCATTAACTGTACAGTAACACCTTGCAGGAGAATGTTTGTTCTCCAATCAGAGTGGCAATGTACAGGTCGCCCGTACTATAAGTGACTTTAACAACTGGCTTAGTTTTTGGTGTCTTTCTAAGGGGTACAAGATTTGTCAGCTTGGGAGAATATGATTGATAGACATGTTGCCTCACCAGGGATGGTCTGCACCTGTACCCTTTAGGGTTTTAAATATTGGCTAAAACGTTATCCATCCCCATAGTGCCTTTTTTAGGCAATGCCAACCTGATAAACCTTCCAGCATAGCATAACTGGGTCTATATTAAAATCTCAAAGTCTGACAATATCGAATACGATATTGTCGACACGAAAATACTGAAAGCGCACTACATCAAACATTTAAACGGAAAATCTCCATAGGGGAAGATTTCCATTTACTTCAATGTAGTGCATTCTTAGAGTTGGTATATCTAAGTAGGGGGGTGTGGGGGTGCAGGGGGGCTTCCCCCCCCGCCTACACACTATTTAGTTTTTTTTTTTAATTTAGTATTTTTTTTTTTTTTTGGTTTTGATGGTTTAAGACTTTGATCACTAAAGTTCAATCTTTAGTGATTCGAAGATTTAAACCTTAGAGATTATAATATAGACCCGCATAACTAACCCAGAATATTCTGGAGGTGTTACTACGCATTGCTAGGAGTCTAGACAAAAATCTTCACTTCCTTCAAGTTCTCCTTATCCTGGATTATGTAGACATTTGCACAGATATGGAGACAGGCTTTAAAACCATGGAGAGCACTCTGGCAGTGCAAGGCTATAATGTCTTCCTGACATTTACATTGGCTACTGTACCGGAAGGGACAAAAGGTTGCCATGTCTTGACATTCATCAAAAACAGTCGCACTTTCAGACTGAAGTGCTGTGATGCACATGAGTTTCTCCACGTCCAGCTCACCAGAAGCAAAGTTCCATACCATATCATTGCAGTCTATAGGGCTCCCTCAATTACCCAGGATACATATACTGCATACGTAAATGAACTGGACTCACCATGCATTGACCCCAATACTCTAATGCTAGGTGACTTGAACTACCCTATTATGAACTGGAAAATATACACAATTTCCAGTAAGCAGACCTAGAGATTCAAGGACTTTGCAAATGCTCTGGACCAGCTAGTCTGTACAAATACTAGGAGCACCTATATCCTTGACCTGATTCTCACAAACGCATAGAATTTTGCATTCACTCATGCACTGTGTTCTCTCTTATCAGGTCAGACCATAATGATGCCTCCTTTGAAATTAAATTAAAACCTGCAACCCTATCTAACCCTTGAACATTTAGGAATTGTTTCAAAGCAAGCCTCCTTCTACGGAAGAATAAAGTCAACCAGACTGGGTTAACTCTGCTGCCTATGTGGATTGTTCACAGAAACCCTATACCATCATGCTAACGGCTGCACTTGAGGCAGCTGTACTCACCCTGAATAAGCACAGGACTAACTCAAAGGTCAAGCCAATATGAAGAAGCTGTACAACAAAGGGATGAAAATCATAGCCAAAACCAGAAAACGCAATACCCAACAAGGCATGAAACCCCTCTTCAAACTAAATAAACAATTCAGGAGTATTATCAAGTCCACCAAAATAAAATTTGAGGTAATGTTAGCCTTGCAGGGAAAGGACAAGAACAAAGCCTCCTTCAGCTATTGCCTGCAATCTCAAAGATAATAATAAACAGGAGTGTGCTGAACTAATTGTGAATGGAACCACCTTAATAGAACTGGAGGATATAGCAAACCTACTGGATGATAAATTTAGCCCCACTTTTACCCCCCTTTTACCCTGACACCTCTGAAGAGATACCCCTGTCCATAACTCCCCTTGCTATCACTAGTGATCAAATCCCCATTGCACTCTCCAAGGCAAAAAATACCAAATCTACAGGCCCTGATAATATCTCAGGACACCTCTTGGATGGCATGAAACATGACCTATCAAGCCATCTTAAATCACTATTTAACCTTAACCTCCTAACTGGCTTCATGCCTAGTTAATGGCAGACTGTAGCAGTTAACCCACTGTACAAGGGCAGGCCATCTACTGACTTGGGTAAATACAGATGCATGTCTGATTGATCTCTTATGTAAAACCATGGAAAGAATTATCATGGATACTATAAATAAAGACACTGGATTCAACACAGTTTGATTTTGTCAAAGGCCGATCATGCCTACTCAGTCTGGTGGACATTTTTCAAGAAAGTCACCAAAGCTATTGATGAGGGCAAAATGGTACAGAAGGCCCATCTTGATCTGCTCAAAGCATTCAACACTATTTCCCTAGTCAAACATTGTTTACAAACTCATGAAACTAGGAGTAACCCCCTATGCTAGCCATTGGATGGCCAACTGGCTCAAAGGTGGGGCACACAAAGTAAGGATAGGAAACTCTACCACCACAAAATGGTCAGTCACTTTTGGAGTCCATCAGGACATGGTGCTCAGGCTGCTCCTTTTTGGAATCTACTTTTTAGAAGTCAAAACTAACATCAAAAGGTTCTGGTTGACCAAGAATGCACTCAGAGTGTGTCCTTTGGATGAGATGCCTAGTAACTATGAATCTGTTGTCAGTTTGCTAGCCATTCCCTATTGCAATACTACCAACTTACCACTTTTATTCGTGTAACATAGGTAATTTATTCTTCATGAGCAGCAGGTACCAAATTTGGAAATGAAACACTGAAATTTAATGTTGTTTGCCAGCAGCAATCTCTTCATTAGTTACAGATTTATTTAATGTAGAATTATTCACATGACTTTTACTTCTACAGACATTGTGCATGTTGACTAGTACTGGTGGATTGTAATGATAGAAGTTTGAATGGCCTTTTATGGCTGAAATGATTTGTTTTGTAATTATTGGTTCATACATTTCGTTTCATTGCTTACCGGAAAAAATGTTTAAAACTACAAATTTAAAACATGCTGGAACAAGTGGTGCTGTACTGTACAAGGAATATAATTTAATACAATCAGGAAGGTGAATCAAAGAACACATGCATGTCTGCATGGTCCTATAAATGTGTGTAAGGGGAGTATGATTTGAAAACAGCCCGAAGGTAAACTTAATTCGCTTCTGTCCAGATGCATTTTCTTTTAATTTGGGTTTCAGTGCTGTTTCAGTGAATGTGAGTTTCAAGGGCAGAGAAGTTTACTGTTCATGCTAAGTCTGTTTTCATTGTAAGATTGTATTGTTTTGTTTAGCAGATGGCTATTAGTATTTGTGCTATAAAATTTGAAATAAAAGTTTTAAACTTAATCCAAATATCTGTAATCATTGCAGAGATAAAGAAGAAAATAGTGTATAAACTGACATATTTGAACAGAGTTTATAGCAACTGGGGAGAAATAGTCAAGTAATGGGACACTGGAATGGCTGTGGGTGGGGGTCCAATCTGTTACCCTGCCTAGGATCCCATTTAGCCATGATCTGGCTCTGCTTCCCATCCATGTAAAGCAGAGTTCGTCCCTGACCCTATTCAAATGCAACATGGACCAATGGATGGGTAATCATAGATTTACCTTTGGACTCACACCTATGACCATATTAGAAAGAGGCAGTTTGTAAATGCTTGGCCACCTAAACCCAGCTATATGTCCCTGGGTAATTTATCCTGTCATTTACATATGAGAAAACATGGCTAGGCTTAAAAAGGTTTCCTTAGACCATTAGCCATGAACATATGAACTTGGTAAGTCTCCATGTTATTCTCTGGTCCTGTTTTTTTTTTCAAGGTTGTGTTGGACTTATGAAACTTCATGCGGTAGATGTGAATCATCAAGGTGGAAATCTACTGCTGGAGGCTGAGCAGTTATTGACCCGTTGCAGGCAGTGCATCTCTTCTGTAAACTTGTTCATTATTATGTTGAAGGCTGACTGGGTGTCCATCAGTTGCTGACCTTCTGTCTTGAAGTCTTACCATGAGTTGTTCAGTTCTCATAACTAGCTCTTCTGGTGCTTGGTGCCAATCCCCAATCTAGTACCCTCATGCTGTCTATGAGAGAGCAAAAAAAAAATCCATTTCACCTGGTGCTCATCAACACTAGCATGCCAGGTTCTAAAGTGCATCTTCACTCCGAAACTCTCTATGTGAGAGCTAAAGAATAAGTAAATAATAAAAAAATGGATGGAGCTGCCAACTGTACCCCCTAACACATTGTAGCCAGGCTGTCTGCCCTGTTCACCCCATACTAGCAATGCTGCTGAAGTCAGCAGTAGATTTTATTAATACGTTTTTGCATTAGTACTCAATATCGTCTGTCAGTATGTGCAAGAATTGGTCTCTCAGACAGACAGTTACATGTAGACTAATAATAGATGCTTCTTCTGTAATTTGATATTCTGCACACTGATTCTAGTAGGGAATTTGTTTCAAATTGGATAGTTAAGAAAAGTGAGTGTCATACATTGTGCATGTGTGTAAATAAGTGAATGAAAACAATGACAGAACAGTATTGAAAATCAAGCAGTGTTGTGTGAAAAGAGTGGTTTACTTACTATTAATGGGCAACAATTTAAAGCCAACAAAGTAGGAAGACACCTTGGAGCCCTTGTAGAGGATGGTGTTTTGTTTGAAGGCCTACAAAGCGTATAGAGCTACACACTCAATCCTCCGTATGGTAGAGTACTATCAGGAAAGTAACTGCACTCCTGTATACATATTATCAAATTAATTATAGAACACTAAATCCTGTTCTCCAACTTATTCCTCACCACATGGTACAGGTTGGAGAAGACAGAATGATTCCTCACAAAGAAAACTGAACGGCTCACCATTTATCGAAAATTAAATACTGAAAATGGCGAGCCAAAAACTAAAAAAATCCAAACAATTTTTTTTTCTTTTCTGCTGGGGGCAAACCCCCCACACCACCAAAATTATATATAGCAACTATACATTCATACCACAATGAAGAAAAGGGGAAAACTTTAAAAAGTGCACCACCAGCTCAACAATATAATACATTGTGGTATAACTCAGTGCAACATCCAATTCCTGCACTTAAGCCGCTCAACCACAAAGGAAGCGATTACCCATAACTATGCCCTTATGGACAGAATAAAGCATCTCTCTCTCTCTTTTTATTTTTTGGAGTTTTGTAAAGAGTTTTATGTCATTTGACTATCAAACTGATTTGTACAGATGCTTGTGTTAAAAACATATTTGTAAAGTTGCTTGTGTTAAAATGTATCAACAGTGGAGCCTGCTGGACAGAAAATAAATATACATGTATGTCAGACCGTATTGCTGTTAACTGTTGAAGTGTATATATTTTAACAGAGGATACTAGAAGGGAAGGGGTTAAGCTCAGCCCAGCTAACCATAAGAAAAATAGCTTGAAATTAAATGACTTGGTTTAGGCCATAAAGCTTTTATCTTACAGGCCTGAATGCAGCCAGAGGCTCAATGTCTGGGCTGGGATCCTGCTCTTATTGTCCTTAGTGGTGAACTAATTGCTACCCTGGAGTGCCAGAGAATGGCTTGCTAGTCTCTGCAGGAAGGATGAAAGGGTTGAATAATTGCATTTATTTGGTGACACTGTGGCTTCATGCTCCTGAAAGTCTTGCTGATTGGTTAACACTACCATTTGTACAAGTATTAATTTTACTAAGAGTAATTGGGTATCGTGGTAAGAGTAGCTGGCTAGTGGCAGTGAATCTATCTTATAGTCTGGGTGGAGGTGGCATAGTGGGTAAATCTGTGCCAGCCTTTCCCAGGTGTGTATGAAAATCAAATCTCAAAGAGTGTGTGTCAGCTACTTGGAACAGGGACACACATCACTGATTTCTGCAGAGAGAAAGGTGGAGTCTTATTTGGGGCCTGGAGAGGAAGTCCAAACCCAGGATGATTGTGTGCTCTTAAGGGAAATTGTTTTTGGTGCAGAGAGCTGAATCTGAAAATACTGTGTGTATATATTTTTCTTCGAAATGAATGTTCCTCACTGGTGTCAGTCATGAGGATTGAGGCTCCTTAATTACTGGCCCAGAAGAAGGACGTCATAACATGACATAATGAAACAAAAGTACTGTAACATAACATGTAGTAGTCTGATGTAATATAAGATGACATGGCATCCCATAGCATAATGCAGCATAACATAAAATAATGTAAATATACCTGCTAACATAACATGACACAACATTACACAAGACATTGCATAATATAACATAAATATACCATAATATAATGCAATATAAAATAACCCAGCATAACATACATAACATAACACAATACAACACAACATGACACAACATAACATATGCATAAGTGATTTTTACTCATATTATCCCCCAGTGTGCTTTTTCTATCATGGAGCTATCGTTTCTAAGGAGCAGGTACTTGCACTTAGAAAAGACCAAAACTGATCCTGTCACATCCTGCACAATGCCACCAGTATTTAGGTCCATCTTTAGACTTGCCTGTCCATGTGATACCATCCTATCGCCAGAGTGTCATCACCAAATTCATTTTTTCATGCCATGTTTAAGGTCAGGAATGAACCCGTTAAGTAGAGCAGGACCCAGTATGAATCTTTGTGGTATATCTGTTGTGACCATCTTCTTCATGAGAGCTCCTTCCTGACTACAGTCCTCTGCCCCCTGTTATCTAAGTGCTTCTCTTCCCATTCACACAGTTTTTGAACTCTCCTCTGTCCCTCTTACCTTTGTAAAGAGCCTAAGGTGTGGGACTGAGTCTGAGGGGTTGCTGAACTTCAGACAGATCACATCTACAGGGATCTCTCATGTAGCATTTCTGGTGACCTAGTTATAGAACTGGACTAGATATGTATCTGACATGATCTGCATGCTATAATACATCAGGCATTCAAGTCTGTTCCAGGAACCTTGTACTTCAGGACTATTGACATAATTTTTCAAACTACTGGAGAGAGGCTAGCAGACCTGTAGCTCTCGAGTGTTCCTTGTTTTGCCTTAATGATGATTGGGAGAGTGCTAGATTCAAGCCTTTCAGGCTAAGGCAGCTTTGAACAGGTTTCCAGTTGTTAATATAAAATCAAGATGGCATAGTTCATGCTAAGCAGCCAGAATTAAATAACATTTGGGTGGAAAAAAATTATTCTTGATTTCCAACCACCAATCTATAGATAGCAAAACAGCATAATTCAATGTCTAGCATTTAACTGATCATTTGTGCTCACATAGCAGACTGTAATGCAGTTGAGCTACTTGATTACAATAACATATTAACAAATGATACATACAGTGTAGTGGTACTAAAAAGAGAGGGCACTTAGTTTTGAGGAGCAGTTGTGGCAATGTTTTGCCATCTTTTAGCTGTTCCACTGATCAGTCCAGATTCTTTGCATTATAAAGTAAATTTAGTTTTTGCATCAGTTCTGTTGTAAACAGTTACACAAAGTTACAAAATTCCAACCATACCTCTCAGTCAATCTAACATCAGATTGCAAAAGATAATAAAAGCAGACCGCAGCATGTGACTTTTCTTTACCTCAGCTGATATCTCATTTTCAATGTTGCCAGGCATCACAGACTAGTACCTCTAACTTCTGGCTATGCCAGCAATATATAATCATTTTATTCTCTGAAATTCTGCAAGGCCTTATCAATAAAGATATAGGTAATCTGCAAACACTTGACCCTACCCAGTTTGGCTTTGTCAAAGGGAAATCATGCCTGTTAAACCTGGTGGACTTCTTTGAGACAGTCACCAAGGCCCTGGTTGAGGGGAAATCTGTGCATACAGCCCACCTAGACTTAGCCAGGGCATTTGACACTATCCCCCACTCAGGTATCATTGACAAACTCACCCAGCTAGGTATCAACCCTTATATCATTACATGGGTCACTAACTGGCAGTCTGATAGAACCCATATAGTAAAAATAGGGGAATCCACCTCCAACAGCAGACCTGTAACCAGTGGTGTTCCACAAGGATCAGTCCTGGGACCTCTACTTTTTGGAATCTATTTTTCCAAAGTACAAGCAAAAAAACTAAAGGTCTGTGGCTGACAGTTTGCTGATGACTGCAAACTGGGAGTGGTCATAGAATCTTCAATTGGTGTCAACATCCTACAAGAGGGTCTCACACAAACAAATGATTGGTGCCAAAGTCATGGCCTTAAACTCAATGCAAAAAATGTATTATCATCCCTTTCAGTAAAGGTGATGTTTCTGCTAACTACCCCATCAACAGCAGCACCTTATGTACTCATTCAGTGGTTAGAGACCTGGGCACACAGGTTGACAGCAACCTTATCTTTGACCACCATGTCTCCACAGTGGTAAGAAAGGCATTCTATATTGCTCATCTCATAAGGGCATTGCCTCTAGAAAAAAAAAAAGAAGTTGCAACCTCCCTGTACTCTTCTCTCATCAGGCCAATAATTGTACTCTTCCCTCATCAGGCCAATAATTGAGTACAATGCCCCTTTTGGTATATACCTTTCCAAGCACCTGCAGCATTTGAAGAGACCACAAAGGTTTCTCACAAGGAAAATTCTAGGTATTCAGCATCTGTCCTATGTGGATCATCTGAAATCACTGTCACCTTATTCTGTTTCATACAGACTACTCAGATGCAATCTCTGCCTTGTATGCAAGGCAATCTCTGACCCTGCATTATTGGAAATGCTGCAGCTCTGTAAGTCAAATGGTACATGGGTTACTCACTCTAAAGACCTTAACCTGGTACATGACAGTAATAGAACCTGCTTGAAGGACAGATTTGTCTCCCAGAGGTTACTACAACTTTGGAACAGACTCCCACTTCATGTCAAACAGAGCACCTCATTGGCCCTCTCCAAATGCAATCTGGATGATCGGATGGGTAACTGTAAATTCACCCCGGGGGTTCCACCTGTGTCCCTCTTGGACAGGGGCAATAGGTGCTGATCGTGGAAATAAGAGTAGAACTTGTCTAGGCTTGTAAGGGTCCTAGGGCCATTATCCTAGTAACTTCCACTCAGCTGTGCTGAAAAGTAGTATACGTTGAAAAGCAGCAAAAATGTCAGGTCATTGTCAGGCATAATGTTTACTGCTGGGACCAGCAGCTCAGGATAATTCAGGGTCAATAATAACAATGTTACAGCAATAAAATGTACAATCAGCTGGGTATGAGAAATAGATGTAATGCTCCATATATATATTTCATTAAACATATCTTAAAATTCTTTTTGTATCTGTCTTCCAAAGTTACAAAGACTAGATAAAGGTTTAAATAAGCCCTAAGTCCACTAGCACTAACTTGGCTGACAAATTTAACTGAATAAGTTAATGATGCAAAAAGCAAATACCAGACACTTTATATTTTTACTTATTTGTTAACCATGTAAACCCACTAAGCACCATTCCCTCTTTTTAGATGTCAGGTGGGAGCAATGTCTGGATGCTCAAGTTACTGAGAGTAATGAGCAGGTAACTGGAAGTTGAGAGAATCAAACTCAGAATGGAAGGATTAAGCTCATAGTCCTAATCTGCATTAAACTGACAGACATTGCCATCTTTAGGCACCAGTAAATCCTGCAGTTGCTGGGGGCTCCCTGTGCTTGGGAGGCCCCAACCACAGCAAGTTTTCTTATCTTGATATTTTGTTACCATGTCTGTCAACCAGACATAAGCTTGCACAGCAATATTGTGTACTTAAGAAACCAGCTGGGCAGTAACTCTTATTTTTATCAGCTTTAAAATTTAAAGATATTGCTGGTTATAGATTCAAGTGTTTTATCAAGCAACAGGCTTCAGAATTCCATTAAATATTTTACCATTGACAAAGTGCCCCTGACTTAGTTAACGCCTGCTAGTGGACATTTACTCCTCTAAAATTAACAACATTGCCAGCTTTAGGTACTTGCTATACCCATGGCTGCAAGGGTGGCCATCTTAATCATCCTTGACTGTGTGGGGGACCCACAAAAGCTGTTGCTTGTTGGGGAAAAATAAGGAGAGAAAATATATTAATTTCCTGTTTCCGGATTATGCTCTTTAACCTGAACAGGTCTGTGGTATGACCCTGTTAGGATAAAGCTGATAATGAACATATACAGAGATCAGCAGCCCAGAATGACTGATCTCCAAGAAAACCTTGGATTTTAAGAAAAGCTGACGCTTCTGATCTTCAGGGATGGTTTTCTCTTTTAGGAGGGGGGGGGGTTATAAACGCTGGCAGAATATCAGATACTACAACTTTCCACTTCTTTGCAGAAGGATTCAGCGCAATGACAGTAATAGCAGAATAAAGGCTCAAAATCAGGAACAAGTTTTAAATATTACTTTAATTCAATTAAAAAAGTTAATAGTAAAACACCTTTTGCATGTATTTTTTGGACAATAAGTATAAAACTCTGATGCCTAGATTTATTGACAGTCTATAATCCTGAATAATTTAAAAGAAAATCAAACTTTTTATGAAGGACAGAGCAAAATTATGAGAAAAATCATGGAAGGTCTCTGAAATCAGGGACAGTGACAGGTTTGCATTAATCCTCACTGAGGTAATAAAAGTGACTTACCCCTGCTGCTGTTTGATGACTGCTAAACAGCAGTCACTGATCTGGTGTGGCAGTACCAGTGTGGCGCTAGTTGATTAAATAAATACAAAGCTAGTATTGCTATGTCTTATGCTTGTGTGTGTGTAAAAAATATCAGTGATTTTTATCTGTAGACACACCTAATAATGCCAGGACACATGCATTATTTTTCTGGGTATCAGTAAAAAATGTAGATAAGTGATTATATTTCAAAAGTAAGGCATTAAACATATCATAGAACATTCAGACATTTAGATTTTGTAAGATGCTGTGGGCCTGCACTCCCCAGAGTGTATAACTGGATACAGGGGGCTCCCTTAATCATCCTTGACTGTGTGGGTCTCCACAAATGCTATTGCAGGTTGGGGAAAAATGAGAAAACAAATTATTTTCTGATTACATTCCTTAACCAGAGCAAGGCTATGAAAGCTGATAATGGCCTGTGCTCTCAACTACACACATTTGAAAACCAGCCCTGCTTGGATATGTGTGTGTACAGAAAGCCGCTGTGGCTTATGTGTGTGTGTGTGTGGGGGGGGGGGGTGGGGGTTGTGTGGTTATTACTTCTTTAATTTTCATCACAGTCAAACCGTAGTGGTATGCACATGAGGTGATTATAGCTCGTGTTCGGGCTGAGGACAGTGTGGTCATTGTTTCTTTAACTTTTCTCAAACCTCAGCGGTGTATAAAGAAGGTTAATATAGTTTGTGCAGGGGAAGTGCACTGTCTAGGAGAAACAAAGTAGAATACATTACTGTAATCATTGTTTTTTTCACTTTCTTCACAATCACACTTCAGGCATACAGGTAGTTGCATTTGACAGTTTGGGTTGAGGAGTGAGGAGGCATGCTATGTATATGTATGTCAGCAGTCACTTAAAATACATAAGTGTGGCAATTGGAACCTGTGCTTTCCTCCCAGTCTAATACCAGAGGGATGCATAGGCAGTCTTTTTTAGGGGGGAGGCAGGCAGCTCCCAGACAGGACCTGTGTATCCAGACAACGACGGGCTTGATAATTTATTGTGAGATACCATTTTGTCATCTTTTGGTATTAAGCTTTGGGCACATCTTATGTCTTCCCTGAAAACAAAAAAAAGACTGATATTTCTTCTTACTCATGTTCTTTGTTTAGGTCACCATTGGATTAAAAGTCTGGGAAAATGCTCTAAAATACATCTATAACCCTATGGCTTCTTGGATGCTGGCTTATTTGAGTTATTTCCCAAATGCTTATTACTGTGCTTACTTGGTTCAGGAGAGATATATTGAAATGATTCAAGTTAAACTAAAGCTGAAATGCAACACCGTTTCTTTCCTTAATCATAATTTCTGTTCAAGCCATCATTAGGTGAAAAGGTTGTGTAAAATGAAAAAAACAAACAAACTCTATAATGCACTTTAGAGCATATAGGAAGTTATGGCTTTCTGAAAAATCTGAAGAGTAAGGCAAAATGTGAGAAAAGGAGGAAAAAAGTAATGTGCTTGGTACAGGGAGCTCAAGATGGGGGTAAACAGGGCAAGACTGGTGGATATGGTGTGTGTGTGTGTGTGTGTGTGTGTGTGTGCTTTGGGAGGTGGCTGAAACAGTAGACCTATGGCACCATTTCACCTAAGTCCAGACCTGCACATAAAGTTGCTGCAACTAAATGCTAGTAAATGTCCCTTTGGGAGATGGGCCAACATAGTGTGGTACATAGGCCTGTTGTAATGTAGGAGCACTGTAGCTACAGATCAGTCTGTGTTATATTACTCATAAAACCTTACAACATGAACTAAAAGATTGCTTAAGAGGTGCGGCAGTGACAGGGTGATACATAGACTGGAAGTGCCTAGGGGCCCCCAACTTGACATCTGCTGGGGGCCCCCAAAATGCTAACACCAGCCCTGCTGCCGGACAGCATTACAGCTTATCCCTCTTACAGTGCAGGAATCTCAACTGTCCCTGTTTTGAAGGAATATTCATATTTTAAGACCTGATTTACATCTGCACATGATGCACCTAGTTTTGGAATTAGGATCCTATTTTCAGGCTTGATTTACCCCTTCGCACAATTTTCTGAACCCCCCCCCCATCACAATTGATCTTTGAAACTGTCTAATACACAGATAACCCCACAACACGACCAATACATTAGTGGCACCAACAATTTAAAGAAAGAGCACACATATCTTGCATCTTTATCTCCCTTTTCAGAAGCAAAAATAAATGACCTCGTTTGGTAGAATTTTGCAATACAGTTCATTAAAGTCTACAGGTTTTTCACCGTCTCTTTGACAATGTGCTTGCATTTTTCCATCATACATTTCTGAGTAGTATCGGAAGCAGGAAGAGTTGTATCCTACTTAGCATTTAAATTTTATGCTAATTAGATGTCCAGATATTTGGCTCGATGTGCCTATTTTTCAAGAGCCTTTGTTCATATTTTTAGTGTCTACAGGTTGAGAGGAATGTTACAGTGTGTTATGGTACCCTAGAGTTCTTCAAATTCTGAAATTCATGTGGAATCAAAATTCATATTGCCACTACATAGCAGGTGTTTGCAGATAAATTTCCAGTATTTGTATATTTGATTGTCATGAAAAAATATATTTACATATACATGACTAAAAAAACTGTGAGCTCATTCAGTGATTGTGCATATGCAGCATCTGTGTCTGTAAGCTACTCACTAACAGCCTCTCCCTCAAGCAGCATAAAGATATAATTCAGCAGGCCATTAGACCACCTGCCTACACACTTGTTAACTTTCCTTAGATACAGCTTAATTAGTGGCAGCAGGGGAAAGGACTTTGTATTTCACTGTGAGCAGATTATCAGAGTTTTAATAATTAATTGGTCTCATTAAATAATGGTGCAATTAAACACGATAAAAAGCTTTTTTAGCCTAGAGTTGCTTGCTTCTGTTTTATAATGCTCCTGTTGCTATAATTAGGCTATAATATTTATGTATTTTGCAGGTGTTCCTTTATACTTATTACCCTTGCTACCTGTGAATCCAGCCAGGGAAAGAAGCCTTGATCCTACTGCAGCAATGGGTGGGTTGCCAGGGAATTTATGCTATGATTCAATACACAGCTGATCACTATGGCTGGGGAATGAAGCCATTTAAAGGAGCACCATACCAAACTCTTATCTGATATCTTAAACACAGTGTCCGGAACTTTTTGGAAAACAGTGTTTGTGTTTTATTGAAGTGAACAAAGAGATACAAGTCCAAACTGATGAATGATGTAAATAAATTTTAATAAGGCCTTTCTGAATAATTTTTATTACTTTACTAGCTTAGTTATTTTAACATTGAGATTTAACTGGTTATTGCATCACTCTTCTTGGCATGTCTTTGATGATCTCTAATTTTATACTGGCTGCATATTTGTGGGTGCACATGCTCATGCGTCAGTGAATGTGTGTGTGTCTGTGTATTCATTTTGTGATGGGTGTGTGCAATTGCTATTTTAATTTGTGTTTTTTCCTTATCGTGATGCTGTTCCTTTATTCCTCGTGCATGTTTTGATAAAGTACAGTTATGTAAGTTGCACTTACCAATAACAGTAGATGTTTTGAATTCCTCACTGCTGCACAGCCTTCAGGTTATGTGGGTTGTATCCTGCCTTGGACAAAACAACCAGCCTGCTTCACAAAGATCTGGCCACCTCCCCACACCTTCACTCTGATTGCTGACTAGTTAGCCCATTGGAGAGAAATCAGCAGTCAGACTGAAACAATTTTCAAAACTTTCTTGCACACAAAGACAGAAAAAATGTATTCATCCTGAACCTAGAAACAAAATGTTATATTCTTAACAAGTAACTATATACAAAAGAAGGGAGGTTGGCAGGTAGGGATGACTACTGCTACAGTAAGGAATTTGAATATCTACTGTTATTACTAAGTGTAACTTATACACCTAAGCTATGTTCATCATTCTCACTCCTGCATTAGCCTTTTTGGGTTGATTTTCAAAGCCTTTCCAACCTGGGAGGAGGAAGGACTTATGAACCTCTGAAGAATGATCCTACCAAAGCCAGTCCTGGACCTGCAGAAAGGAATCCAGTTTGAAATGTTTTATGTACAGAGCGCAATGTCGCTGCCTCTAGAATGCTTCTAGTATGCCATAGTAGGTGTCAAGGCTGTCATAGTATGTGCCGTGATATTGCCTGGAATAGCTTTGCCAAAGTGGGTTTAACAAAAGGCAATACCTGGGGACAGCCAACTAGAAGTAGTCTGTTTTGAAACTGTAACTTCTTTGTTCCATCATAAGAAATAAATAGCTGATCTACTTTTCTAAATTACTTGTTTCTGTCAAGATCTGAGATGCCTTTGCACATCCAGAATATGTAGAATCCTTTCTTCCTGATTCTGAGGATCTGGATAGAACACTGGGAGACTAGATGGTTTGATTCAAAGTAAACTCTGAAACAATTTTGGCATTAATGAAGGATTTGTTCTTAATGATACCATATCTTTATGGAAGACTAAATAGGGTTCAACCCCCTATGAGAGTCTGTAACTCAGATGCTCTTCAGAAGTCAGAACAATAAGTAGTACAGTCTTCCATGCAATGAACCTTAAATGTACCCGATGGGCTGGTTCAAAAGGAGACATGGTTAACTTTTCCAGCACAAAGTTATGATCCCCGGAAGGAGCCACTTGTTTTCTATGAGACCTAATAAGTAAAATCCCTTTGAGAAACTGTTTAACCAGAAACAAAGAAAGGGGAGGATTCATGGACAGACATGCTGAAATGGCTACAAGGTGTACCTTGTTAGAGGAATACAAAAGGCCTGAGGAAAGTAATTCTCACAAATATTTTGGAACCAGTGGGACCCTGTTTATTGGTTAGGCACAACTAGAAAATCATGATGATCATGTATGATACAACAGTAGTGATATGAACTTTGAAAGTATATACCAGTTCTCTGAATTGGCGACCACAGTGGTTAGCATTGCCGCCTCACAGCAAGAGGTTCTCTGGTTCAATCCTCGGCTGGGGTTCCTTCTGTGTGGAGTCTGGATGTCCTCCCTGCGGTAACATGGGTTTCCTCTGAGTGCTCCAATTTCCTCCCACATCCCAAAAGACATGCTGTAGGTAGATTGGACACTCTGAATTAACCCTAGGCGTGAGTGCGTCTGTGTGTGTGCTTTCTGTGGAAGGTTGGGCATCAGTCTGGCAACTCGACACCGTAAAACTCCACTGCCAATCATGAGCGGACAGGTGATCTGCTGTGGCGACCCCTAAATGGGAAAAGCCGAAAGAAGAAGAAGATAACCAGTTCTCTGAATGCCCATACCTATACTATTACTCAGTCAGTGTTTGAATGGTTCATTTTGATGGATGTGAGGATAATTGCAGGTTTAAAACTTCTTATAGTTAATGTTTTTACTAGCTAGATTTTGTCAGTGAATGTCTTGGTCACTGTGCTTGGAGATTGTCCTGATTATCCCCTTCTTACCTTTTTGCCTAGGTACCAGAAATCACCCTTAAATTGAAGTTTGCCGACTTCAAATTAGGAGAGGTATACTGGTTCAGAGGCATTCAAGCACACCTGATTTGTAATAACTGCTTTAGTTTCAAGTAGCATTGTAAGTGTAGTAAATATATAAGAATATTTAATTGCTACATTTCCTGCAGTAGAAGAACAGATACAGAATCAGTCTACTGGTCCCTGTGAAGCATTTTCAGTTGTTTGATATTTTCACAACTCTTTTCCTCCCCCAAACTGTAAGTGTTGTCTGGTTTGCCTCCACCCTCATGCAAGATCACTACATTGCTTAACACCACTATAGCTAAAGGTGTTTCTATTATATTTTGACATAAATATTGTCAGAGTTTTCTCTTTTCTAAACTTAGAACGGTATTCACAGTCTGAGGTTTTGCACCTGAATAGAGGTTATCAGTTTAGAATGCCACTGCATCACTATGGAGTCTATATTAAAAGCACGAATGTTTACTTACCCGAATACCTAAACGCCGACACATCTTCATCGAACCCTAAAACATCTATCATCCTGAAGCAAGAAATCCAAAATGTCGAATCATCATGGTTGGCCCTTCTGTGGTATAGCTCCGTAAGGTAAGTGTGCGATAGTTATGGACCTTAGGGTTAGGGTGTGGGTTAAGGTAAGTGCATAGATGGTGATGTATGTGAGATTTAGAGTAGGGTTTGAAGTAGGGTTTTGTTAAGTGTATGTGTGTGGATTATTTAGTTTGTTTGGGTATAGCTTCTTAAGGTAAGTGTGCGATAGTTACGGACTTTAGGGTTAGGGTGCGGGTTAAGGTAAGTGCATACATGGTGGTATATGCAAGATTTAGTGTAGGGTTAGAAGTAGGGTTTTAGTTAGTGTATGTATGTGGTCTATTTAGTTTGTTTGTGTAGGCTGTATGTAGCAGGCGGTGGGGTGGGACAACTATGACAGTTCGAGTTTTTGAATTTCGCGGTTTAGGGCATTCAGTGTATTTGTGGTTTGCGGAATATGTGTCGGCGTTTAGGTATTCGGGTAAGTAAACGTTCGTACTTTTAATGTAGACCCTCACTATGCAAATAGACTAAGCACAGGCTATTCACACTAAGGAAATGCAAAGGAATTTTGACAAACACAGCGACTAACCTAAGCATAAAGTACCTGAAGCAAGCATTAAGTATATGTGAAGGAGTACGTGAAAGCTGTAGACTTTGTATGCACTTGGATATTGCGGAAGATCACAGCTATGCACAGTCATGTTTGAAAGATTTAGAACAGGGAGTGATGCCACAGCTTTTATTATTAATATTAAAAAAAAATAAAGGGTTTTTTTATGTTTTATGTGGGAATCTTTGTGTGGACATCCTGATGTTTTCATTAATGAGTGGAAAGGGGTAGACAAGAATGACAAAAAGCGGGGAGACATAAAGAGGGAAACACAACAGGAACACATCAGGAGGGTTGTGCTGGAGGAGGTGGGAAAGGAAGGGTACTATGTTTTTGTTGGGTAATAACTCCCCACTATGTTTTCAAAATTTTTTACATGAGAGTTGTGTGGGTGGAAAGTTGGTGAGAGGGTGTAGGAGAAAGCATAAGATATAGAAGGCAGTGATGAATAGTGGTGCCCAATAACAGTCCCCAGTCCTCAAGTTCTCAAACATTTCCACTGCAGGACAGTGTTGCAGTGAAGGATCCCAATGCTGAGGGGACAGCAGCCTGTGGTGGCATGGTGGTCAGTGCCAAATGGGGCAGTGAGTCTTCCACCTGCTGAAGAAAAGCCTCAACTGGATGAAGCTCTCTGTCCATCACCTGCTCCTCCATGTCCTCAATTAAGCCCTGAACCCCCTGTTCAGTGAAGTTTGCCAGGCTGCCACATGTCAGCTGCCTAAAGGACCAGTTCTTAGTGATATTGCAGTGAGTGACAGTTACATTCTCAGCAATAATGCAGAGTGTGATAATTCCATTCTCACTGATAGTAAAGAGTATGAAAGTTCCATTCTCATTGATAGTGCAACATGTGAGCGTTCCATTCTCAGTGATAATGCAGAGTGAGAGAGCTCCGTTCTCAGTGATAATGCAGATTGTGAGAGTTCTGTTTTCAATGATTGTGCAGCACATGAGAGTTTCATTCTCAGTGGTAGTGCAGAGTATTAGATTTTCATTCTCAGTGGTAGTGGAGAGTGAGTTCCATTCTCAATGAAAAGTGTGAGTTCCATTTTCAGCGATAGTATAGGGTATGATAGTTCTAGTCTTAGTGATAGTGTAAAGTGTGACAGATCTTTTCTCAGTAGTAGTGCAGTGTGAGTCTTTTTTGAAATGATTGTGCGAGTTCCATTCTGTAATTCTGGTGATCTGCATTGCATTAGCAGTACAACTGCAAGGGGGCTGATTGAAAAAGAAGGAAATGAGCTTTAATTGTCAGGTTGCCTTTTTGGGGGGGGGCAAAGATGTTCACTTGAGCATTCTGCCCCATGTCAGTACACTAACAAGCAGATAATTTAAATTAGGATGGGAACAGGTGCAGTCAGTGGAAACAAGGAGGGAACTTCTGAAATGGGGATTACAAAGGACAATAAGAACCAAAGATGGAGGTCAAAGGGCTAGAAGAGATGATAGCTAAACAGATGCTCTTATGGGTTAATAGACTATAAAATATAAATATCAAACTGAGGAATAACCTCTGATTTATTCTGAGCATTGGGGTTGTTAATGTAATTGTTTTAGTACTTGGTTTTCTATACATGTTAGGTCTCAGAGAAGTGTTAGGGAGAATACTCCAAAAATGGTTGACAGGTGGGTTAACCTAGTGGCTGTTAATGCCATGGACAATCTGAGATGTTAATGTGTGATTTAGCACTACTGTGGTCTGAAGAATAAGCAGAGCTCAGAGACTGAGATACGTGCCTGAAATAGTACTTGTGATCTACTAAAGAAATATAGAAATTGATAAATATTTGTATCTGGAGGGGAGGGGCTTCCAAATGAAAAACAATGACTAAAACAATAAGATGTGAGCAAGAACAACCAGGCATGGGGTGGAACGGTTGGAAGACAGCATTCAGATTCACTGACTGCTTTTAAAAGGACTTTATTAATTATGGGAAGCCTTTGGGATCTGTACAACAATTTGCACATTAACTGTTGAAGCAGTTGTTGAAAGAATTGCACAGGTTGCAGAAATACAGTTATTATGCACTTGTAGATTAGGTTACCTTTGTTAATTTAACAATGATGTCATACAGGTCTAACTGCACCTCTTGTCTCCTAACCACCCAAGGCTAAACTGCCTTATGGAACCTAATCCGGCCGGGCTGTGAGTTAATGATTACAAAGCTTGTTCCGAGTGAGTCATACATTAATGCCTCATTAACATTCATGTTTAAAAGAATGATGCTCCTGTTGTATTCTTTCTTTTTTTTAATAAAACAACTGAACACAGAAGCAAGGAAAGCTGTACTCCACTGTGCTTCCATACAGCTGTTCTTCTTCTTCTTTTGGCTTTTCCCATACAACTGTTAATTGCAGTAATTCTCTTTTCCACATCTCCAGTGTGCATTGTGCTCCTGAGTTGTAATCTCACCCTTAGAAATAATTCAATTTTAGCATCTCTTCTGCAGGTTTCTAACCTCACCCACAAAGGCAGTTATGTATAACTATTTTCTGTTTGTCTTTTACCTGGAAATAGGATCACTTTCTATTAACATGCTCAAGAGAAGGCTTCATTCCTTTGTGTGCTGGTAAATAGGTGTTCTTATGTTCCACTCCTCCATGTGGCATGCAACTCCTCCATGTGGCATGCAGTGTATGCAAACCATCATATGTGACCACTAACAGTATGCAATGTGCAGTATTGTATCTGTGCAAGGATCACGAATCCTTGTTTTCCAGTCAGTACTCCTTGTACTCCCTCATAGTTTTATTCAGCAGCTTGTTTACTGGATAGTGAAAAAAATACAGACTAGGTGTGTCCCTTTTATGAATGAGACCTGAAATACATTAACATAGAAGAAACACAGTTAAATAAAACATAATGCAATTGTGTCTGACAATAATCAATAGTACAACAAAATAGAATATGAAAAAAAACATTACAAGTGACTGTTGTAAACACAAAAGAAGAGAATGCTTGTGCAAATAATATATACATGTATATATGTAGATAAGTAGATATATGTATAAAGAATATCTTGGAAGTGAAGAAGTAAATACAGTACTGTTGCCATGGTCCAGGACCTTTTATCACATCAGTGATCTGTATTTGACTAATGGGCCTACAGCTCGTAGGAATCTGGTAGAGAAGTATGACTGAGTGGTTGATTCGGGCCTACCTACTTTGTGGGGATTCAAAGCAAAGGTACCATCACAGTAAGTGAGACTCCTGACTAAGGCAGCTGCACAGCCTTATACTTAGGTTCAGACTTCTACAGACTGCTAACAGGTGATCTATGCCTGGTCTATAAGCATCTTCTGATCTAGCCTTAATGGAATTGATGCACATTCTCAAAACAAATAACTTCAGAAACACTCTGTCTAGGGACTTCAACCCTTACCTGCAACATGAATAAGACTCTTTGGAGAGAGAGTTATGCATTTCAGAGACTATCTCTTCTTGGGGACAGGCCTCCCATTCATGTGGAGCAAACCTCTTCCCTACACTTATTCAAATGCAACTTAAATCACTGGATGGGGAATCAAAGTGCACCCCTGGCCTGCCACCTATGCCCCCGTTGGAGTGAGGGAGCTTGTAAGTGCTTCACCAGTTGTGCCCTTGTTATATATACCCTAAACAAAACCTATGGGATCCAAACTGGTCCATTACATCTGGGTAGCATATCAAGGCTTAAAGAGACCCTTTAGGATTGCTGTCCTAGTAATCACCATAATCCTTTGATCCTTTTAATAGGATTCCCAGAATTAAGTTGCTGCACTGCAGCACCATGCAGCTTGAGAGTGCGTTTGACAAAGCATGTATGGGTGGTTGATCTAGATTCCATAATAGTATGTATTGCCTCTTCAGCCGAACCTTTCAATATATAGAGAAATTAGGGAGACAGAAACATCTTTGTTGGCTTTCTCTTTATCTAGAAAGCAAGATGAAGTGGTAAGATGCTTCATATTAAAGAAGAGACCCCACAAGATAATGTGGGGGTGTTACATCAGGTAAGACATGCGTGGAACAAATGGTTTATTCAGAAACCAAGAGGAACAGATGGTAAGAATGATGGGGAGGCAAATACTAAAGCAAAGTAGGAGTTATGAAGGGCAACACAGTTGTGTGTCCAATGTGGAAAGGCAGGATGTTTGGTGTACCTGTCATAAACACTATCACCACCTGGTATACCTGTCATAAGCACTATCACCACCTGGTATACCTGTCATAAGCACTATCACCACCTGGTATACCTGTCATAAGCACTATCACCACCTGTGCTAGTACAAAGGGGTACGAAGGATCATGATGTCAGAGGCACTCAGGAGGTGGACTTGAACAAAGGCTTTATATTGAGAGAGAATGGGAGAAACACATAAGCAAATCTGATATTACATGTTTATATATTAGCAACAGTGGGAGCACGTATTGAAAGCAACACCAGAGATCTGTATGAAAATGAAGGTCACTTTGTGCGAAATAGGAGATGAAATGCATTTTAGAGAGACAAATAAAAAAGTGGGAAGTAAGGGAAGCTAATAATGGGGGTATAGACAGGGTATGGGATGGGGGAATAACATTATCATATGTTGAAGAGTGGGGATTCCAGAGAGACAGATGAACCAAATACAAGCAGTGCTTAGTGGGGGAGGGTCACTGGCACTGAAGAGATAACAAACATGGACCATGGGGCAGAGTACGGAAAAGCATTCTAACCTATAGGATTAATACGAAGGAAACAGAAAGTAAGATAGCTGTGAAGTTACAATTCAGCTAATGATGGAGTGAGATGTATAATATGAAACAGAGTGTGAAGAAAGAAATGAAAGGAAAACTGAAATGTTCAACCTCAGCTGAGAAATAGGAGTGAGTGAACCCTGGTGCTTAGCTATGTGACAGGCCACCAGATGCAAGGATAGTACATAATGAAAGAGTAGAAAATAGAAGTAGGAGGTATAAAGATGAGGATAGTAATAATACAACAGTAAATGGGGAGGTACCAAACTCAGATGTGCTAAACTAATACTCATCCCCAAAAAAACCCAACTAATGATCTTCCATCCCACCAATGCAGCCTCACCCACCAATACATTTACCATCACCTCACTAAACAACACTATAACTCCATGCCCCAATACTAAACTCTTAGGAGTGGAAATTGACTGTAAGCTTAAGTTTTTCAAATACGTTTCCCAAACTATAAAACAAAGTTCATAAAAAAATAGGCACACTGTATAGAAATAAACATTACTTTACCAAAAATACTAAGATTGCAATTGTCTGGTCCCACCTAATCTCAACCCTGCTGTACGCAGCTCCCATACTAACTAATCTATGAAAATCAGAGATTCAAAAACTTGAATCCTGCTATAACAAAATAGCACGATTTGCTACTAACACATCACTGCCATGCACTTAAACTAAACTGGTTAGAGCTTCTCCAACTACTAGTGAACCATGGCCCACAAAATCCTCTATCAGCCCAGTAAAACACCTGCTCTACAATCATTTATCCAACCTTATGCCACAAACAGAAGCCTACACTCCACTAATAAAAAGTTCATAAAAATCAATGCAGCTAAAACTCAAGCAGGAGATTCCCTGTTCTCAAATTACATAGGCAAAATCTGGAATGAACTACCTGATAACATCACCTCTATAGTATCTAGTCCTGTTTAAAAAAAACTCTAAAAACCCTCCTAACAAGATGGCTGTGCCCCTGCTCTACTCCTGACTAACTCCTCACCTATGGTCAATGCCCTTATCTCTACCTCTGCTTACCAATTACTACTTCCATCTCTTTTGCTCTCTACCCACCACCTCCTACTTAACTTTACTAACTCAACTCCTGACACAAGGAATTTTCCTGTTCACTCATTCTTACTTTTGCCACACGTGCAATAAATGGTAAATGTTTTATCATAAAACTAAGCTTATATCAATGTATGTTTTGATGATGATTATGAAATATGTTATTGTATCTAATGTTTGTAAATATGTTTGTTCAAAGAATCCTGCACTGACCGTACCATCTACACTGAAACAAACATGCAGTTCAACCTGTTTTATTATTTGTATATCATCTATTTGTCTAACATATCATGTAATTGCCTAGACACTTCACATTTGTGCTTAACATACTCTGTATATTGTTGTACTATGCCTTATGTGGAGCTTTTCTTCCCGGGCCTCCGCTGAAAAAGGACAAGTGTCCAGTCGGACTTTCAAGGTAATCAAATGTAAAATAAAAAATAAAATAAAATATTAAAAATTAACAGTTAGAAGAGGTATTCAAGAGAACAAATGAGTTCCCTTCTCATATTTTGTTATCAGTAGCTCCTGCATGGGATTTATTGATTAAATAAATGGATGCTTTATCCTTGGCTGTGAACAACTTACAGAAAATCAGTTACAATATGGATGGATTGAAAAGAAACATTTTATGAGTAGTACTCTCAGATTCAGGGGTTCTCTGATAAAAAGAGCACGTGGATAGGATTTTGCAAGAGGTACAAGATGAGAACACACAGCTGGATCAACAAAAATAAACATCTAACACAAATGATGAATAGGCCGGACAAGAAAATGGCTAAGCTTCAGTTTTGGAAAAGAAGACAAACATCATAGGCATCCTAAAACACCTGGATAACTCCCAAACACCTGTATTAACAGTTTCCAAAATATTGTCAGAGTTGTTTAGCGCTGTAACTGACGTACTGTATCACTTGTTAACCTTAAACCAGATGCTGTCCACACATTGTAATCAAAACATTTTGGTCAGAATCAAACCTGTTATTATTCAGTTTTGTATTGTTTAGGAAAGGAACATGGTATTACAAGCTACTTTGAGGCAACAAGTTATGTTCAATCAAGCTTCTGTATCTTTTTATCAAGAATTGTCAATTGCTGTTACCTGTAAAAGGAAAGCTCTGTCATTTGAGCACAACTATGGCAAAAGGAGTTGACTGTAAGATTTGTTTCTAACAACACAAAGTTATCCATCAGAATATGACATTTTTTGGCTCTGTCACAGAAGGTGAGATGGAACTGTGGGATCTTAGTCCATTCCCATAACATGCAGCTTACACCAGACATAGGGACTTTCTAGAAGATTCTAGGTGACTTTCTGTTATGATCATTTTTCTTTTCCTTGTTCCTTTTTCTTTTTATACTATTTGGTTGTAAGCACAGCAATTACATTAATAGTTTTGGGTTCGTTCTTTTTTGTGGGAGAGTAATACAGAAGAATACCTTTTGCTTTCAAGAGCTTTATTAAAACACTCATTATATGCTTTTGATGTAGATAGCCTCTTTAAATATTAACAGCCTAAGTCATGTTATTAAAAGAAAGAGTGTTTACATACTTGCAAAATATTGATGTTCATATTATTTGTCTTCAGAAACTTCAGTTAGTTCCAGAAAAACATTATCTGCTGACACCATACAAGTGGTACAAAAATGCTGCAGTCAAATTACTCTGCAGTAAAATCTGCTGGTGTTACCATTGTTATTCATTGGCTTAGATATTCAATTTCTTGTAGAGTCAAAGAAGGCAGAATGTTTATATTACAAATAAAACAATTGCGTTTAATTTTCATGAGAAGATCTATTTATGCTCCTTTTTCAGGATATGACAGTTTTTTCCTTAAGTTATATTAATGCTTAAATTCTCTGGAAGCTAACTATTTCATCCTTGCACAGGACCTTGGTGTACATTTAAAACTCATCCAATTAAGGAAAATGACAGTAAGTCTACTGTTATTTTATGAATAAATAAAATACATATACTTCAAGTGGGATTTGCACACTTTGTTTTGAAAGCAAAGAACCACATGAGATGATTATTTTTGTATTTTTGCCAATTCTAGTCAAGTTCCAAGATATGATCATTTTATCTGAGGTCTGTATCTGATCTTGCTGCTTTTTCAGCCTTATTAAATCTCACAGAAAACTTCAAAAAATGTCCATAGGATTAGATATAGCTTAAAAATAGGTAAAACAATTGTTAGAAGTTTGGACTGTTAATATTCATCAACCAGTGTCTTTTATTAACACACAAGTTACGTTTAAATATTTACTGGATATCTTATTACAATCAACATAGAGGTTAAGGTGAGAAAACAAGGTTTGGAGTTAGAAACTTACTTGGTTAACTATAATAAAGATCTTTTAATCCAAAACTGTTTTAGAATAAAATTAATTCATTGTTATGAATACAATGTTCAGAATTTGCCCTGATGTGAAAGAAATAATTTTGTAAGTATGCTAAATAAGGGAAGGAGGATTTTTATGTCTTTTTAACAAAAAATTCACAGACCATTTTCATTCAATATATAAAAAATGGAGAATGAGGTAAGCATGTAACTAGTTAACAGGAGAATGAGGACTCATTTTCAAAGTACAACAAATAAATTATTGAAAGCCACATTCTTTCCTATGTAAAGAACAAACTGACTTAATCACACAAGATGGTTGCTCTGATTACATTTTCCCCTGCTTATGTAAACATAGCAATTCTTCAAAACATTACAGTCTCATTGCTAAACCAAAAAGCCCCAGACCTTGACACACTCCTCACAGAATTAACTATTAAGAATAGCTAGCAGACTTTGGGTAAACATGCAGCATTCTGTTCAGTGGATGTATGCCAACCAGATACTATAAGTAGGCATTATCTATTTATTTTCTGTGGAATCTACAACAATTCCAAAATTATACGAGCTTTATTTAATAAAAACACTATATCGTTTAAATACAAATGGTTGTGATTCTTCCACAGAAAATGAATCTCAAGAGATACAGCAGGGCTTTCCTCTCTCTCCTAGTATTTTCCTTTTTGCACTAAATCCTACTTTTCATAGTCATACAACATGAAGGGATATCCCTTATTATTGCAAGAGATACTCAGATAACAGTTATAAGATATGCAAATGATATGATAATCACCGTGTCATCATTAGTCTCATCAATATTTTTTAAACAGGTGCAGCAAATCTAAAATATTAGGGGCTGTAAATTCAACCCAAATAAACCTAATATGCCATTACTTACACGGAAATATGACTTCCAAGCCTAAGCAAAAATAGTTCCAACCTTAAAAGTGTTGTGTTGGCAATAAACGTCCAGTTTTCAAAGCACAGTCCATGCTCAATTTACCAGATATTTGACTGCATGAAACTAATGACTGAGAAATGACATGTCCTGAATTTTTCCTTCACAAGGAGAATGAGCGTTGTGAAGGTTTGTAGCTTAATGCTTTCACTTATTTTATTTATTTATTTTTTTCATTAAGAGATCATTGTTTAGGCTAATACATTGCTGGTATTCTAAAATAAGGAATGTCTAATGCAAGTTTTTTATAGAGTGGCCTCCATATATTCCTTGGTCTGCTCTAACAGTTCCAAAAGATAAGAGGACTATAAAATGGTTGACCAGAAGTATCATTTTTCACATATAGGAATTAATTAATTTGACAGGAACACTGATCAAAACTCCAAATGGCCCTTTTTGGCAATTCTGACTTTCCACCTTATATGATTTACTGGGATCCCATCAGAACACTGAAAACTCATAACACTAAAATCCATAACCTTGAACCCATTTCACTGAAAGCTGATAACTCTGAAAAGTATAGAATGTATGCAACGGTGTCATTTCTTATCATCAGAGTTATTAGGAATGCGAGTCTAGCACAGTATGTGTGAATTGCTATGGTCAGCATCATGTTGAACCCCCTGTAGATGTCTATTTGCTGTGAAGCAGTGATTCACTGTGTGTGGTGTTTTTTTCTTTTTTCCACAGTTGTGCAATTATGGAGTTAGTACATATAAGTAAGGGGGATGAGGGGGGCTTGCCCCCCTGCAAAAACATGTTTTTAGGATCTATTTCTTGTGGGGAATATTTTCAGTGTTATGAGTTTTCAGTGATATGGGTTTGACCCTATGAGTTTTCTGTGTTCTGACAGACCCAATTTACTGACATCTCGAAACACATGGGACCCTCTATTAGTTAATCTGCTTTGTCTGTTGAAATATAATTACAACTCTTGGGACTTATTCCTTTCCCTTAGTATAATTTTCTTCTCTCTGTTTGGCTTCCATTTATAAACTGGGAAAAATCTGTGCTTATAACTGTAATTGGAGCCCCTACCAGGCATTTAGTAATTAGTATGCATAGAGTCATGCATTACTCATACCTGTAATGAATCCTGGAATTTGTAGGGCTGATCGTGAAAAGGGCTCAAGAGTGGAACCATTCTGTGATTTCTGCCATTAGACAGTTCTGTCAGTGACAGCTTTAGAGATGAAGCTGACAGGGAAGCATTCTTTAAAGAGTGACATGCGCAAGCGCTTCAAAGTGCTTGCATATACTACTTTTATCAATTAAGATAAACATGGAAGCACAGCTTCAGTGAAGAGGGATAATTAAATTTAAGTTGATTTTGGAAACCTGTACAGAGGATCATAATGTCAGATGCAGAGAGTTGTCACCAAAAATATGTTGCATACATTTTGAGGATATAGAAACCTACTCTTCAGCAAAATATTGCCTTACTAAAATGCAGGATGTTAACATTACATCTAAAAGGAAAGCCCCCTAAGAACTGCTGTACAGTTGTTATTTTTTGCAAAGGTATGTCATGGCATCAAAGCGCACACCATTGAATCTAATAAAGAAGAAAGTGAACTGTTAAAACTATGCAAGCTATTTATAAAAGCAGTTTTACTGGAAAAAAAACAAAGTTGTCTTTAGGGAAATCAAACCTCACCTATACCCCCACACCTCCATTACGGAAATATATTAACCTGTCAGTCACACAGCTGTTGAGAAAGGCAAAGACTTGTTTGTCTTTTCGGCTTTTTCCCGGTAAGGGGTCGCCACAGTGGAACTCCAGTCTGCTAATGATTGGCAGTAGATTTTTATGAAATGCCGAGGTGTCAGCTCGACCTACCTTCAACGAAGGCACGCTCATTTATGCACGCATGTCTTTGGAACGCTACCCAACTGCGGGGAGGACATGCAGACTCCACACAGAAGGCACTCCCAAGCCACGCCGAGAATCGAACGAGAGAACCTTTTGCTGTGAGGTAACAATGCTACCGCCATACCACCGTGGCTACAGAGAAAGGCAAAGACTACCTTCACTAAATTGCCATCCTGCTCTTCAGTCGCCAAACTATGGTCCCTAAAACACGGATAGAGACAGCTGAAAGCAATAAAAATTCATCTGACTCCATGCATCATCAGTGGGAGGAAATCTACTGAGCCATCTCCACAAACACACACACACAAGGACATTTAAACTCCTCAGAGAAGGTACCCCAGCAGGACTTGAGTTCAGACAAGTCAGAAGCAGTGAAAAAGATTCTATAATAAATTTTCACAAAAAATGAAACAATGTTTTTCAGCAGAAATGTAGAAAAATATCAACTCACTGAAACAGCCATTCAGTTTATCTGCAATTGCAGAACTTTTTTTAATGAATTGATGGAATGATGCTGTCACTTATGGTGTCATAATGGTGTCAGTATGGATCATAAATCCAGACATCCATGGATCACTGAAAACTGATTTGTGTTTTTACACACTTTATGGTCATATTAGATGTCACTTATGCTTCATTTAATAAGTATGTTAATGAAGTTGAATTTAAATAACTATACAAGGTAACACAATGATGCAATAGATAGTGCTACAGCTCACAGTCAGTTCCATGCTAGAGTACCTTCTCTGAAGAGTTTACATGTCCTAATGTGTGTGTGTGTGTGTGTGTGTGTGTGTGTGTGTGTGTGTGTGTGTGTGTGTGTGTGTGTGTGTGTGTGTGTGTGGTTGACTCACTAGATTTCCTTCCACAGTCCAAATGCATGGCATCAGATGAATTCTCAGTGTTTTCAACTGTCCATAGGTGTGAGTGTCTTGTGATGGAGTGGCAGTTTACTCCAGACCAGTTCTTTGTCTTATGCCCACTGTGTGTGAGGATGGGGTCCGACTCCCCTGTGACTTGGTACAGGATAAAAAGCTTATCATTAAATGAATGACTGAAAGAATGGGTGTCATAAAATAATGACCGAGTGAAAGTGTAAAATGTTACATCTTATCTACATTAGCATAGTTTGTGCCTCCAAAAAATAAACCCAAACACAAGTTTACAACTGAGTCTATACCTTTAAATCTTTTACTATAAAGTGTAATTATATAATTTGCTTGTTGTTAACTAAACAGTTTACAATGGGGGAAGACAGAAATGGATTCTGTCCCATATTATGTAATATTAGAAAGCACTGCATTTTTATGAGCACTCTGAAAATGCCTACTCACTTCTTTATAAATCTATAAATATAAACTTAGATGACAGCAAAAACAAATATATTGAGGACTTTAGGCTACTAAGCACTTTAAATGCCACTAAGGTCTAGTCTGAATGGAGACGGATGTTTTAATTAGTGAACATAGAGTGCCTCTCTATATAAGTGAAATGCAACACAGTTTTGGTAACTTAGACTAATGTCTATATATATGAAGAATAGCTCAACACTCTAAATGCTTATATATCAAATCTTCCTGCTACTAAATATAGAGTAATTACAGGTTCTTGCTTGGACTAATTAAATATATTTGAGTGGCAGTGCACAATACTTAATGCCTCATTATTCAGGTTCCTTTAAATGCACCAATCTACATGGCAAGTTTATTGTAAGCCTTCATGTATTGCTTAGTTAATATTGTTCCATTTAAATTCTTAATAGCTGCAGAGCCTTGAAAAACAATATGCAGAGACCAACAGATAGTTCTGTGATTTTATAGGTTCATAGGTAAATACTAGGCTAGCTGCCCTTGCAAGCCATTTTAAGCCTAGCCAATTTTCCTTTTTCTGCTCAAAATAACCTATCCCGCTTGGTGTTAGATTGGTCTTAACCATCCTGTGGTCAATAATTATATATTACCCCTAATGAGAATATCTGGGATCTTACCATAGATAATTTAAGGAGACCCATGCATGGGATAAAGCATTTAGGAGTTGCCTCTGTCCATTATTAGTACAGTGGGAAATCCTGGGGTAAATTTTCTATTTCCATCCATAGATCCAAACTGCTGTTGAATATGAACAGGGATTAGCTTTGTTTTACATGGAAGGGAGTCTGTTCTACAGCCATGGTATCCTCTGCCAGATATACCTGTTCCTCCAAACTGTTCTAATGATCCTGCATGTTTAGGTGTAGATTTCTAGAAGAGTATTTCTGATGCCATTTGACTTGCTAATGTGCAGTAAATCCATCAGTATTGTGTTGGAGGATGCCTTTTATGCTAGTCACAGGTCACCTCTTAGCAGTCTGTAGAATATTGAGTATGGTGTCAGGGCTTTGAGTTAGTCCATTTAAGACATACTGTTTAGGCCTTGTATCCTTCTAGTAAGGTATTTCTGTAGGCATTTCTGTTGTTGCATGTGTCTGGACAGATACATGCCAAAGAGGGCATTATACTCAATGACTGGCCTAATGAGGACTAAGTAAAGGGGGATAATCCATTTGTTTGTAAGCTGTACAATATAGAAGGACTTTCTTATGGCAATGGACACATATTGATTGAAATTTAGGTCACTGTACACCTAAGTTCCCAAATCCCAAACAACTAAGTCAAATCTTAGGGGCCATTTGTCAATGTGGTCATTCCCTGAGGTAGATGACTTCCCAAAGGATACAATAAAGCATTGTTTGGCATTTAGTTTCAGTCCATGATGTTTTCAACAGTTAGTTATTGGGACATAACTTCCTGCAGGATGGCTGAGTCATTTGAGGATTCAATGTCTGTTCCTGGCTTGCAGTCATCTGCAAACTTAGCCAACCAGAGCGGTTTGTTATTGATTTTTATTTCAGAGAATTAAATGCCAAACATGGGAGGTCCCAGTACTGAACCCTAGGAGATTCTAATGGTAACTGGTCTCTTTGTGGAGGTAACTTTCTCAATTTTGGCTTCCTGCATCTTGTCTATGAGCCATTTGGCAATTCAGATTTTCTATAGGATCATCCTGTCGCTTGTCTGGTGAGGATAAAACAGATGAACATTCGTGGGTTCAGTTAATGCAGCTTTATTACACACAAACACATCAGGAATGAGGCTTTGTAACTTAAACTTGAATAAACTTATAAACAGACTGACTACCACACTCATACATGTTAACACTCTGGCTGTTCTCTCAAAATGGCACTGCTGTCTGCACATGCTCACTATTTATATGCACGCGCTTACATCTGGAAATGCTTCTTAAAGATAAATACACTCTAATCCACATCCTCCCTCTTTGAGAAATAGTCCATATACAAAATGACAGTACTCAATGGCATGCAATTTACAGAAATGATCTTTTGACAAGCAATTATACAGAACTAATTATCTGGCATGCAATTATACAAAATCAGACACACATTAAAAATCATGTCCAGGTTGCTGTGTATTTTACACTAGGTCTGGAAATATGACCGGATTGTGTAACATAAAAATCAGAATTGGATCTAGCAATGGGGACTGTCTTCATTCAGCTGTGGAGGACATCTGGGACATCATTAGAAATGGGAATGGATAATGATTCATGTTCTTCTGTATGAACATTGTCAGGGTTGCTCTGAGATCTAGCTTCTGTATTACAGGTACAATGTCGCGATATCGTTTCTGATACAGGAAGAAGATGCCTGCAGTTTCTCCTGTATTCTATACCCTCAGATTCCACGAAGTAGGATCTTGGCTTGGCACATATACCTCTCACTTGACCAATTCGATCAAAGCCTTTCGCCATTTGCATCCTCACTGTCTCTCCCTTTAAAGGACGAAGAAATCTGCTCATTTTATTATAGCTGGACTTCTGAGAAGAACGCTTCTTAAAAAGTTGGGTTTTGATAGCTCTGTTGTTTTTAGCATTAGGCACCAACAAACTAGAACTGATAGGCAAGGTTGTTCTGGTTTGCCTGAATAGAACTCTCTGAGCAGACGAGCCAAGTAGGTTGTCATGGGGTATATTTCTGAGATTAAGTAAATTCAAGAAGATATCAATATTGGCACACTTTGACCTCTCTAGTAATTGCTTTGCACTCTCTACTGCACATTCAGCAAGGCGATTTGACTGTGGGTATTAAGGACTACTAGTAACATGAATAAAGTCCCACTTTTGCAAATCTCTGAAACAATTGACTGGTAAACTGAGAAAACCATCGTCAGAAATAACTTTATGTGGACTACTATGGACTGAGAAATGATGTTTCATCTTTATAATAACAGCACTGAACATTAGGTTAGGTAGCAAACTGATCTCAAACCAGTTTGAATAGAAGTCTGCCAACACTAAGTAATGCTGACTTTTCCACTCAAATATGTCAGTTGCTACTATTGACTATGATAGTTCAGGAATTTGGCTTAGTTGAAGTGGCTCTTTTTGCAAATGTGGCTTAGTACTATTGCACACTGAACAAGAAGAAAACACTTTATCAATGTCTTTCGATAGAGAAGGCAAAAATACTAGCCCTCTGGCCCTTCTTTTGGTACAATTGGAACCAGGGTGGCTGCGATGCACAATTTGAATGAATTCACATTGTAAGGAATTAGGAACTTTTGGACCTTTGAAAATGATACCATCTTCCATCAGCATCTCATCTCTGTATGGAAAGTAAGGTTGCACTTCTGGCGGTACACAGGATTGCTTTGATGGCCATCTTACATTGATTCTTTTACAAAATAGGATCAATCTTTGTATGATCACTTAGCTCATCAAGTCTCGTGGTTGAAAAATTATGCACTTCCATGACATCAAAGTCAAAATTCTCTGCAGCAAGCTTTTCCGTGGTATTTCTGAGCAATCTGGATAAGGTATCAGCCAGATAATGAAGTGTACCTTCCGTATAGACCATTTTGAAATTATACTTTTGCAATCAGAGTATAATTCTTTGTAGTCTTGCTGGAGCTGAATGCATAGGCTTCTTTAAAATAGTCAATAGAGGTTAATGGTCAGTTTCTATTTGGATAGCTTGGCCATAAATATAATCATGGAACTTAGAACATGCAAACACTATTGCCAAAGTTCCTTCTCAATTTGACCATACTACATCTCAGTTTGACTAAGAATTCTAGATGCGTAGGCAACAGGTCTGCTCTTTTGAAGAATAACTGCACCAAGACTGAACTTTGAAGCATCACAAGAAAGGACTACTGGTTTGTGGAGTTCATGGTATCTTAATGTAGGTGGGTTAGCAATTTGCTGTTTGAGGTTATCAAATACTCTCTGGTGTTGTTCTAACCATAACCATGCAACATTTGTGTCAGCTCTCTTAAAGGTGCTGATAACTCACTAAAGTCAGGGATAAATTTGCCCAACTAGTTAAACATACCTAGAAAACACTGTAAGGCTTGGACGTTGTCTGGAGCTGGCATCTCAAGAATGGCTGCTTGTTTAGAAGGGTCTGGTTGTAAGCCTGTACTGGTAAATAAATGACCTACATAAGTAACTTCTGGTAATGTGAATTTGCACTTCAGAAGATTGAGCTTTAAATTAATTTCATCCATTCAGTCCAGAACTTTCCTGAGGTTTCAGTCATGCTCTGCTTCACCATTGCGTCCAACCAGTAAATCATCAACTATTATTGCACACGGTTAACCTGAAAAAAATTTGCTCCATTGCATGCTGAAAGACTTCTCTGGCAGAATTTATTCCGAAAGGCATCCTGAGGAATCTGTAGATACTAAATGGGATACTGAATGTAGGCAGTGGTGAAGATTTGTGATCAAGCATTGCTTGCCAAAATGAACTCTTTGCATCTAAGGCAGAAAAAAACAGTGGCATTTGGCATGTGGGTGGCAATTTCCTTGACTATACGCATAGGATGATGAGGTCTTTTTAATGCCTTGTTCAAGTCTCTTGGGTCAATGCATATTCTGATTTCATCTGAAATTTTCTTATGGGAAGCTACCGCGGAAGAGACCCACTTGGTTCTGTGACAGGACAAATCACACCCTGCTAAACCATTTTGTCTAACTGGACCTTGACTTTGTCCTGCATAGCTATTGGAACTCTTCTTGCTGGTCTGACCACTGGGTTGACCTCTGCATCTACTTTCATGGAGTACACAACATGAAGTTTGCCTAGCTTGTCATCAAAAACATCAGCATACTCTGAGAAAATAGTATCAGTAAAGCTGGAACTGGGCCATGTGCTTACATGATGTTACTTATTTGGTAAAAGAAAGCAGTTTTGTTCTTAAACTGTTTCTGAGACCTAATAATGACTGCACAGGTCTTCAGACTACATAAAATTGCAAGCTGTAACTGTTCACAGCCAAATAGCATGAAAGTAGTACTGAAGCTTCGGTATGAATCTCTTCACCTCCATGAGCAACAGGATTTGCACAATTAACCAAATTAAGTTGCTCACCAGCTCTCCCTTTAGCAAATATTTCTGCTGACATTACATTATACTTTGAACCAGTGTCTACTTTGAGCTCCATGGGCTTACCATTGATCAAGACAGTACAAAATACTTCATTCTTTACCAAAAATCTACTGCATTAACCTTTTCACTGACTACTGATACACCATCTACATAGAAAGTGAAGTTGCAGCTTTCTACATGATCAACTTGCTTTTTTGAGTGACCTTTATTAATAACTGAATGAGGCCTGCTTGATATACAAAACTTTTGAAAATGCTTCTATTTTGTACACTTGTGGCATTGCTGACCAAATGCTAAACACTTTTCCCTTTTAGATCATGACTGGCACCACAATTACAACAGTTAATAAGACTTGACTTGGGTTTTATGACTCACTCTTATATTGTATTGTGCATGCCCTTTCTACTGCGCTAGTCTTGAAACTTGCTAGAAAGCTACAGGTTTTCCCCTGCCAGACCTGCACGGATTGCAGCTGTCATGTGCTTAGGCCTGTTTCTGCTTGCCACATGTTGCATGCTGTCTACATTTGCTCTAGAGGTTGCTGAAAACGTGCTCTTATCACTTGCAGGCATACTTGTGTTCCTTTCTGTGAGCTCATGGATTTGACAAATCTCTATGGCTTTGCTTAACATTAAATCACGGTCACGAAGCATCTTTCTCACTGCAGCACTATTAACACCACACACAAGCCTGTCCTTTTTTAACTCATCTTTCAAGTCACCAAAACTATGTTTTAGCTTTATTTCTCAAGTCAGTGATCTAAGCTGCAAAGGTTTCACCTAGCTTTTGGTCTCTTATAAAAAATAAGTGCCTCTCTAATGTAACATTTGTCTGGGGTTTGCACATTTCTTTAAATTTACATTTTAAATACTCGGGATCCTCCCTTGATTCAGACGTTACCACAATATGGTGGTTCCCCCTCTCCTGCATATACTGTTGGTGCATACACAAATGAATGCGCTCTTTCAATAGCCTCTGACCCAGCTAAATTAAGCAAAATGAATGCCCTTGTACATGCATCTTTGTCAGAAAAAGCTGCTTGTATGAAAGTATCATATTCCTGCTCAAATACTCTCCAATTCTCTGATATATTATGATCAAACACAAGTGGACTGGGTCTGCAAAATGCCTCTGCCATAGCAACACACAGTAGTGAAGGTGCTTGTAATTATGTACGAACATACACACACAAATATATAACCAGAAATTTATGTCAGTACTTGTAATTATGCCCAAAAGTACAACAAACTCTGAAATAACTGCACTTTGCCAAATAAGTCTCCGTAGCACAAGAACACTTTAAAATCAGTGTACTTTGTGAAACCACTCCTTATCAATGTAAGAAATACTTTGAAATTACTGTACTTTGCAAATAAACTCTACACAGCAGAAAAAGCTCAGAGTAAAAAACACTGAGATGAATGCACTTTGCAAATAAACTGTACACAGCACAAAAACTCTTCAAAATGGCTGTACTTTGTGAAATAATTATGCACAGTGTAAGCATAACACTCTGAAATGGCAGCACTCTGCGAATAAATGTACACAGCATAAGAAACCTTTCGAAATGGCTGTACTTTGACTGCACTTTGCAATATAACTGTACTTTGCACACAGCAAAATCTTTGAAATAATTGCACTGCTACAAAGCACACACTCTGTAAACACCCCCACACACTCTGAGATACTTTCTAACAACTCTAGGTTTGCTTTGAATGGCTTTGGTCAATGTAAAATAGTAGTTTGTGCCCAAACACAGTCTTTTACTAAAAAACATGCACTTGCCTTCCTCTTTACGCTTAATTTTGCCCTTTTATTGTACTCATTAGGTTTTTTTATCTCTTATCATACTTATCATGCTTTTCTTGTGCTTGTTTTACTTTAAACTTGCTCATTAAGCAAACCAAAGGTAAGTCTGAGCCCCATATGAATATCTCTGCTAGTTTTCTCAAATATCGTGGTTTCAAACAATTTGTTTAATTAATAACGTGTTTCATGCCTTTCATTTGATTAATGATATGTTTTGTGCTACTTGTTTGATTAATAATGCGTCTTGTGCCTTACAAATGCATTGTTTCATTTTCTTTGCCAAATAAATAATTTGTGCAGTTTTTTCTTACCTTAAGTTCATTTCTGGCCCTTTTTGTTTGTCTGAGCTCCGTTTCACTTAACCAGTTCAGTTTGCCTTCACCGTCAGCCTGCACCTCATGGCTTGAAGAAGTTGATCTTTTAATCCTGGTTCTGACACCATGTCACTCATCTGGTCAGGATAAAACAAATGAACATTCGTGGGCTCGGTTCAAGCAGCTTTATTACATACAAACACATCAGGAATGAAGCTTTGTAACTTAAACTTAAATAAACTTATAAATTGACTACCACACCCATATGTGTTAAGACGCTGGCTGTTCTTTCAAAATGGCACTGCTGCTTGCACGTGTTCACAATTTATATGCGCATGCTTACATCTGGAAATGCTTCTTAAAGGTACATACACACGCTCTGCTCTACACATCCAACAACTGCTCTATACTTCAAATTTTTATATACGAATCCTTTCACAGACAATAACTATTAGGTATATTAACCAATTATCATACACCAAAATATTTTATTTATTTATTTTCCAAGTAGTGTCGGACTGGGCCAGTGGCCCATTTGCAGCAGAGACCCGGGGAGAAAAGCTCCAATCAAAAAATAAAAGCAGAAGAAAAATACAACAAAGTAATTACATATATGGTATGATTATAAAAATATTGATTACGATTAGAAGCAAGGTAGTCTATAATGTACAGACGAATGCACAACTTAAGAAGCATAAGCATACAAAAATGTGTGTTTTTTGAAAAATTAGGTTAGAAAAGAGAGGCAAATGGGCAAAAATAGTGAGTTGCTTGTTCATAGGAGAGTTATAAGTTGCTATGCACACAAAGTTGATAAAATCTAATTAGTATTCTAAAATGTGCATGCTGATTGGAAATGCAACTCAATTAAATTACTAAAAGTAAAGGGTAACATGCATAAGATACATTGTAAACTCTCCTTGACACAAAAAAGTCAAACCTTCACATACATAGCAGTTAAAAAATACAAACCTGCATAATACAACTCATTGAATTATGATGCTTAACTCATTCACTCCAGTGGAGTTCAGGAAGTTTGCACTGTAATTTCCAATGAGAGGAGCCTAAGCCTTTTGACAGAATCAAAGTATGTCCTCACATTTCAAACAAATGTTCATATTTCTGGGATTATAGGGTTTATGAAAGAAACATAAATGGTAAATTCTTCAGCAAAAACTATTTTTATAGTGGTAGTATTCTTTAGGTTCTAGGTCTTAAACCAAATTTTATAAGTCACAGTAACGGTTATGTTTGTAATATTTTGTAAACAGCTTACAATATCTCAGCAACCACTCAAGTTACACACATACTGTCAGCAGCATTTTATTCATCTGAGGCTAAGGAGTTCTGTCTATGCTACTGGGTTGTTGAGATATTTAGAAAAAAATGAAAATTATATCTATATAAATTAATATCATAAAAACAACAGCTAAAATCCATTTACCTGCACTAGACAGAGGTCAAATATTAATGTAGTTGAGTTTGCCATTGTGTAATCTTTAAGATTAAATATTTTAAAACCTTGAACATAGGCAAGGTTTGGAATTATTGTTGTAAACATGAACAGGCAATATTTGACACCTAGAGGTGTCAGTAGGAGTTAACTTCAGATGCACTTGGAGGCATCACTCGGATGTAATGAGTTAAGGTGCTTTTCCACTATCACATATAATTACGCTAAAAAAGTTAAATAAAACCACCAGCACCCCTTCAGTGTACTGGAAACCCTTCCCAAACACAAAACATGCAACAATTCTACATCAGGCCCCTTATCTAGAAAAATGCATTCAGAAGAATATCACAAGCAATAACAAAACTGAAGTGTTAGCTGGTTTGAATTTAGTCCATGGATACAGACTACAATAATTTCTGATCCAAAGATAAAATATAAACTACATGTAATACTCAACAAAAAGGAAAATGTAACACAAAATAATAAATATATAACTTTTGAAGTGAAGCTGTCAGAAAAAGTAAAGTAATTCAAAAACAAGTCCTATGGTGGAACCCTAATATAAACAAGCTCTATAACAAATGAAAAGAACTCTGTATGCAAAAAATAAATCTCTTGTGAAGCCAAAAATGGTCTTACTCACCTAAATAAGAAACTCCAAAACCTGATCAAATCAACCAAAGTCATAAATGAGGTAAAAATGACATCAGAAATACAACTATTCAGTCTAGGGATCTAAAACTCTTCTGCAACATCAATAGAATGGCTTGGAGGGATAGGTATATTTTGCAGAATATACTGCTGCTAAGGAACAAACTCCCCAACCACATAAAACAAAGTTAATCCCTGTCCATTTTCAAGTGCAACTTAGATCTATCAATGAGAAACAAAAAAATTACCCCAGTACTGCCCCCTGTACTAGTAATGGACAGATGCAGCTGCTAAATGCTTTATCTCATGTGTGGGCCCCCTCAGATTATCTATGGTATGATCATTTATTCTCATTAGGGGTGATATATAATTATCAACCATGGGTTGAGTAAGGCCAGTCTATAACCAGATGGGTAGGTTATTTTGAGCACAAAAGGGGAAACTGGCTAAGCTTAAAATGGCCCACAAGGACAGCTAGCCTAGTACTTACCTATGAACCTATAAAATGGACACCCATGTTAAAGATACCCACAATGCCTTCTATAGCTATGTTAGAAATCTCAGAAATAATGCCCAGCACTGTACAGAGCTAAAAGTAAATGATACCACCTTCTCAGATGCAGAGGACATTTCCAATCTACTAATTGACAGATTCAGCTTTAAAGTCACCCCCTCTCCAATATTTTTAGATTAAATACCCACATCTACCCCCTCATCAAATCAACCAACAACAAAGTATCAAGGAAATATCTAAAGCTAAGAACACCAGAGTTATAGGGTCAGATAACATACTAGGCTGCCTAATGACTAGCCTGAAACACGAATTGTCAGTTGTCACCAAACGAATTGTCAGTTGTCACCAAAACTATGGACTGAAACTAAGTGCCGGGAAATGTATAATCATATCCTTCAGCAATCATGACTCCCTTTGTAACTATCACATTGTCAGTACCCCCTTCGAAACTAATCCTGTAGTTAGAGATCTGGAAATCTGTGTTGACAATGAACTGTCTTTTGATCACAATGCATCCACTAACATAAGGAAGTCCTTTTTCATCACATAGCTTATATTGAAAGGTATAGAATCCAACTTCAGGGACTTAATTCCTCCTCTGTACTTGGCACTCATTAGGGCAGTCTGAGTAAAATGCCCCTTTTTGTTTGTAACTGTCCAAGCACTTGTCATAGCTGGAATGACCACAATGCTTCCTCACTAAGCATGCACTAAATCATAAAAAACATGTAGACCATCTCAAAGCTTTGTCTGACTTCTCACTATTTACATAAGCATAGTGAATATGATGCTAGCAAAATTGATTTAATATGTTTGGTTTTGGAAACACTACTTGAAAACAATGTGTTTACGTTTAATGACAGCTTGTATTTACAACGTGATAGCGTGGCTATGAGCACTTCTTGTGCCAATAGCTATGCCAACATGTTTATGGCTACCTGGGAGGAGGAGGTACTGTTTAAAATGAATTTGTTTATTGAATTTGTTCCATTTTATCGAAGTTTTGTTGATGACCTCTTTTTTATTTGGAATGGTTCTAGTACCACTCTGGACCTATTTTTACAGAGCTTAAATGCTGGGCTTGAATACTTGAAATTCACCTTGAACAGGTCCCAAGAAAGTATAGAATACCTGGATATATTCATACAGAGAGGGAGAGATGGTAATATGAATACAGGAGTTTATAGAAAGAGCTGTTACAAAAACACTTTATTGCATCGAACAAGCATGCATCCATCCTATACTTTTAGGAATGTCACAAGAGGACAAGGCATGAGGGTGTCGAGGCTTAATGCCACAGATGAAAGCTATGAAGAAGAACTTTGTAACCTTAAGGATATGCTGTTACAGAGAGGTTATGGTCGAGATGAGGTTAAAGTAACTTGAGTGGCCTGGATGTTCTGAAGCCAAGTAGGGCTAAGCCCTATTATTCCATGCCTGTGGGTAGAAATGAAGTAATGGAAACTCGATTTATGAATGATAAACTTATGTTAACCAATTTATTTCACCAATGATATTAATGAGATTACGAATATTAAGAAGCATTGGAGGATACTTACCACTGACCCTGATCTTAGGGAAGTGGTGGGAAAAGAACCCAAATTCATATAAAAGAACAAACGTAACCATAAATCTATTTTATGTCAACAGCCCAATTACAATAATAAAGATTGTACTTTAACATATGGCACTTTTCCATGTAATAATTGTAACTTTTGCACTTATATAGATAGTAGTGGTACTTTTACACATCCAGATACTGGACGAAATTTTACGTTTCAGCTGATGGCTAATTGTAAGAGCTTGAATGTGGTATATCTTGCTGTATGTGAGGTATGTAAATCATTCTATGTTGGCAAGACCAACCGTTCCCTCAGGGATCGTATGAGGGAACATTTATACAGTAGATTTATGGTTATAGATGCAGTAGTTCCTAATATAAGAGAAGGAGATATTAGTAATACAATGGAAAGTAAAGAACAGTGTTGGATTTTAAGGTTGAGAGCAGATACAGGTAAAGGGCTGAATGAGAGGGCTAGTATTAGACCATTTCTAAAGAACAGGAAATTATCTATTAAAAAGTAATATGTATATAAGCTACATTTAGGATGGATTTAATATGCTTAGATTATTTTATTTTCTTAATTACATGTTTTGATTAATGGTTTAAACTAGATACTGATGAAATCGGCACTGAGGATATTTTTGGAGTTCTGTGATTTGGATAGTTATCTAATTGTTCGTGACCCACGGTGGTGGTGCTGCGGTAGCATTGTCGCCTCGCAGTAAAATGCTGTCCGGTTCGATTCTCAGCTAGAGCGTCTCCTGCGTGGAGACATGCGTGAATGGGCGTACCTTCGTTGAAGGTTGTGCATCTGGGCTGGTAACTCGGCATGTAAAACTCAACTACTAATCATTAGCGGACCGGAGTTCCGCTGTGGCGACCCCTAACCGGGAAAAGCTGAAAAGACACAACAACATGTTTCTCATGTGTTTTACACCCTTTATATATTTTATATAATGTGTATTTATAGGTTATCCTTACATTTAGAATATATTTTATAGGAATACAGTCATGTGTTAATGTGTTGCAAACTGATTGGAGGGATTGTAGTATAAATTTGACCACTTATAACAACATATCATAGTCTGATGAAGCTTATGTGAAAGCGCTAACCATTGCGTGAATAAATACGATTTTATTTGAACTACTGGTATCTGCATGGTCAGTCTGAGAGCCCTGGAATTTACTTGTACTTTTATTCAAAATTCTTTTTACCTGGGCTACTTGGCGTTTACTCTCCTTGGTATAGCTCTTATTGTGTCTTTTTTTTTTTGTTGGATTTGTTTCAGAATTTCAAACTTCTGAAACCGTAGAAAGACATGCTTTGCCACTACAGAATCAAATGCTAGAATACTGGCAGCTTTCCCTGCATGTGTCCAGGATGCAGATTCTGTGACTTTATGAGTAAGAGAAACATCTCTCATTGTCCAAACACAAAAAGAAGTATTACAGCACAGTGAGATGTTATAGCAAAAGCAAGTTTGTAGTTTACAGGGCCAGCTACCCAGCATGTAGAGCATTTTATATAGGCACAACTATCAATGCCCTAAAGGTAAGGGTTACTAAACACTTATCAGACATCTGACAAAAAAATCTTAATACTCCACTAACCAGACATGCTGTACACTGCAGAAACTTTGAGAAATTTGTGTTCCACATAGTGGAAAAAGTATCAACAGGCCCACTTAAACGAAACAAAGGAGCTATACTTGAGAAAAAGGAACTAGAGTGGTACATTTGCCTAAATATGTACTGGTAGATCACAAACTGTTCCATCAAATCTGTACTTTAACTTAGAAAAGTGGACCATAATAGTCTTTACTAACAGTTAGATACTGTATTTTTTATATTCATTCATTATATTTTTAATTAGCATTATATTCTCATTGGTTGACTACTACAGGACCACATAAGACAACAATTAAGCAAGTTAACATCATGGGCTTAAAAGCACTTTTATATTTATATGCAACATTGCATTCTTGAAGGAAAACCACCCTAGAACAAAAAAAAAATCTTTCACTCTCTCTGTTTCCTGACCTATTTTAACACCTCAAAATCACTTTATGTGCTTTATTTGTAATTTTAGCCTGCTTTCCACAACATGGCTACCAATGGGTCTTGATGTATCAATGTGATCTTGTTCTCCCTGAACCCTTTCTCTTTTCCATAATCCTTTGTATAACTCATGCTGGACATAAAGAAGTAACTTTGAATTCCCATCCCATTGACATATAATGGGATTTGTGAGGGTCACTGTTATTTTCTTTACCTTCTGTAAAAGGACTACTTCTTTTCTCTCTCTAATCACCCTCATTCATGTTTCGCTCAGACCTTGTTTTACACTATATTTAGAAGTTATCCAGCTACAGCCAGAAAAGTAACTAAATTGCAGGGCTTTGTTCAGTGTTTTCTTTTGTAGTTCAAGAGAAATTGAGACTCCCCTCCCCCCACACTACTGCAGAGGTGTTAAAACTGTCACTGCACTGAGAGACCCTTGCAGAATCAATTCCTGTTAGACTACAAAAGAAAACCCTGAACAAAGGCCTGCAATTTAGTTACTTCTCTGGCTGTATCTGGATAACTTCTAAGTATAGTGTAAAACAAGGTCTGAGACAAACATAAATGAGAGTGATTAGAGACAGAAAAGAAGCAGTCCTTTTACAGAAAGTAAAAAAGATAACAGTGACTCACAAATCCCATTATGTACTAGTGGCATGGGAATTCAAAGTTACTTCCTTATGTCTGGCATGAGTCATACAAAGCATTATGGGAAAGAGAAAGGGTCGTGGGAGAACAAGATCACATTGATACATCAAGCCTCATTGGTAGCCATCTTGTGGAAAACAGGCTAAAATTACAAATAAAGCACTTGGAGGGATTTTGAGGTGTTAAAAATAGGTCAAGAAACAAAGAGTGGAAAAAAAAATATTGTTAGTTCTAGGGTGGAGTTTTCCTTTACACAAAGTTCTCTCATTTCAAATTCCAGTGCATTTGTCAGGAACATATTACTAGTAAGCATACATTTTTCTACATTAAGTCATACAAGATTTTAATACTGGTTTATATACACTCATTCCAGGGATTCAATAAACTCTGTGAAGCCTACACAAAGTTTGTGTGTTAGTCCAATGAGCAGCAGTGCTAATTGTGTATGCATACTGCGCATTGCGCTTACACAAATACAAGTGATGTTTATGTTCTGCTGGCCAGAGAACCATGCAGAGCAGCACAAATGCAGAAAGAAGATGCATGCAAGTTTGCCTATTGACAAACTTGCTCGGTGAGATTGTGCAGACAGCCACAATGACTACCAGGGGTGAAAATACTGCTATAACAGTAGTGTTAACACATTAAAGAAAAGTGTACTCAGTGTGCAGTGTACACTACAATAGTTATTTGCAGAATGACATACTTGATGGTGGGGTCTACAGTAAGGGCAAATACAAAATGGGCACAGACATGAATGACAGGAGGAATGAAGGAAGAGGGCATGTTAAATACGACAATGTACCTAAGACAGGATATGTAAAGGCATGTATTTCCAGGACAAGTCCATAGCATAACAATAAGCACATATGTAGATAGCACAATGCATACTGCTGTTTACACCTCCAGTGTGAGTATATTTCTATTATCACACATAATAGTATATATGTGACAGTCACACAAAGTTACATGTCACTGGAGAAGAATAGTTGTGATATAAACATCAGTGACATGGCCCCTGAAGATGACATTTAGTAATGATTATATATACTGTACAATAGGGGATACGTGCATATTTGTGAAGATCTGCAAAATTACTTTCTTGAATATGGTTGACATGTCACCATAACTCTCAACCAATCATGGACATGTAGCAACAGACTGATGGACAACCGTACACAGAAGCAGAAACAACCACAGAATTTTTTTAAATATTACTACTAGTCTAAGATATTGAAAGAATATATAAGTGCAAGTTATTATACATGTTCTGCAGGAACAGATGTGTACAACTGTAATGATGGTCAGTATTCCATAAGGAGAATTCACCCCCCTTCCACAAAAATGACCATTTTTCGGAGTGTTTAAGAGGGAAAGTGTTAAACCGGGAGTTGAAATTTAGTGCAATGTGTTAAACCGGGAGTTGAAATTTGGTGTAATCATGGCCAGTTGAGAGATATGTATGACACACAAGCTACACCTGGAAGAATCAAATCCATGCCATCAATGATGTCAATGAGTTGTGTGTTTACTGCGTGCAACACAAATATATTTCACACAAGTATCTTGTAGAACACTTTGAAGGAAGTCTGCACTGTCAAATATTAGGTATGCATCCCAAAGAATAGTTCTGTATGGCCTACCAGATATATGGGAGCTCACTGTACCAAATGTGATACACTTGACCAAAGCATACTTGGCTGACATATGTATCGGTCATATTGATAAAACTTACAAACACACTATTATGAGTGGATTCCCTACACACAGCTGGATGTTGCATGCATCTGCCACATGTAATAGCAATGCGTATTGTCTGAATCACCTGAAATTGATGTGTAAATTAATAAATGATCCATTATAATGAATGGTATGTGCAACCAACAGCAATACATCAACTACACTCATGTACACAGAAATTACAGCAGTGCAAAGTCCAGTATCAATTAGGAAGGAAGCTGTCACTGCAATATTGTTCACATGCCAAACAATACATGGAGCACACTCTATAAGCACATTAAACCTCAAGACATGTGACACATGATCACTGTCCCCCTGACATTGCCATTGAAAATGTTATACTGTTATGAAATCCTGACATACATGCTTGTGTGTTCATGCAAACCATCAAGTGGTAATACTGATCTAATGTGGTATATGGTTATATCCTTGATACTGTAGTCGCACTGTACCTAGGATACAACTGGACTTCATAGGTTCATAGGAGAGTACTAAGGTAACGTTCCAAGATCCTATAAAAGCCTAGCCATATTTAACACGAGTTTCACAATTTTCAATAGCTTTATGAATGATGTTCACACAGGTATGAGCCTATGGTATGTTATCTAATTTCAAATTCCTCTATCCATGAGGGACATAGATGCAACAACAGGAGTACAATTATGATTAACCATTCATTGATCTAAGTTACACTTGAAGAGGTCAGGAAAGGCTTTTGCTTTATGTGAATGGGAAGCTTTTTCCAAAGAAGGTATAGTGTCTGAGAGATAGAGCTCTCTCTCCAATATGATTTATTATGTCAGAGGTTAGTTTAACATCCTTGAAACAAGTGACCTTCGTGCAGTTTGCTTTACCAATGTGTCCATCATGACTGGATTGGAGACTGCCCTGTAGGCTAGACAAAGATCACCCCTCAGTAATCTGTAGTAGACAGAATACAGTGATGGGGATTTTAGTTTTTCTGCACAGGACTTATTTTTTACACCCTGTTTATTGTAAGAAAACTCAGTGGTTGCTACATTTGATGCAGATGTGTGTTGAAGTACATGTAAATGGATGTATTGTACTCAATTGTTGGTGTGATGAGGGCGGACTACAATAGAATTATAACATCCTTTGATGTGGCTGGCATGCCCATACTTATGAGTTGCGCCACATACAATGGATTTGTCACCACTGTGGACACATGGTGGTCGAAATTTTGATTATTACTATCTACCCAAGTACCCAGATCATGTACCACTGGGTCTACTCTTGGGGGAGATGTGTCTAAATTGCAATTAGCTTGGGTATTTGCTTTCCAAAAAGGAATAATTATGCTTTTTGGTCATTTGTAATCTATCTCTTGTAAATTTTTCTTCTCTCTGTAAACTTATGGGGTTTTTCTCCCCAGGACTCTGCTGAAAACAGATTCTTGTTGTCCAGTCAGACTATCCTGGCAAACAAATGTTAAATAAATAAATAAATAATTTTGTGTGTCTCCAAGGCTCTGGCAACAAACATTTGTGTGTTTTAATAGTTTCTGCACTATATCAATAGCATTCATGGATTCAATGATAATCCACAATTTGCAGGCATCTGAGTGCATGCATAATGTGGCAGATCCTAGCCCCTGATAAGCAACTGACTGTAACTTTCAACTTACTCAGCCTGGTGAGAGGGACATCAGTGTGTCTCACAATGGAGTCTCCAATGACTAGAATGTTGGATTGTGTGGTGACTTGCCTTATGGGCTTAGAGGTAGAACCTCCATGAGGTGTAGCTTTATTTGTTGATGTGGGTGTTGTTTTGAAAGAGTGCATTTGGGGCTGCTGAGGGTATTAATTATACTTGACTACACAGGATCAAATTAGTATTGATGAATACAATTATATGTTAAATGAGACTCCTAAAATCCCAGTCATATTCGGAGTTCCCAAAATACACAAGCAGCTTACTGACCCACCTTTTCGCCCAATTGTTCTTGATTCTGGGTGGTTGAAGACTGCATATATAGCTAGTTTGACAGATAAAAAGTTAAAAGAGAAAGTTCAGAGCATTTCTCATTTGTGTAGAGATTCCTGGCATTTTTTAGAAAAATGTAACAGCTTAATGCCCTTTGAGAAACATGGCACATTTATTACAATAGATGTCAGGGACCTCTATAGTTGTATACCACATAATATAGGACTTACATGGTTTTCTGATTACCTATTTGAGGAATTTGGTTTAGAACAAAGTATTAATAACACGCATACTCAACTGATGGAGACAGTTTTAAAGAACAACTATCTACACTTTGACGGCCATCACTTCAAGCAAATGGAATGGGTAGCAATGGGGTCTGCTTGCAGACCCTTATTTGCGAATGTAGTGATGACCTATTGGGAAAAGCAATTTTTATTCAAGTCTTCTTTTTTTGCTTACATTAAGTTGTACCTACGATATTTCGATGATTTGTTTGTGGCATGGATTGGACCAAGGGATGAAATCACAAATTTTATTACATATCTAAATGAAAGTACTAGTTTTCTCAAGTTCACGGCTAACAATGATATGTATGAGATCACCTATTTAGATGTATTAATTACTAGATATGGAGACAGGCATATTAAATCTACTATATTTAGAAAACCCACATATTCAAACACTATATTACATTTTTCTAGTAGCCATCCAGACCACGTAAAACGTGGGATTGTAAAAGGGCAATTAGTCTGTGCTGCCCATATGAATTCCTTCTTTGAAGATTTTTTGAGGGAATGTGACCTTATGGGTAAAATGTTTTTAGATAGGGGCTACCCAATATGATTGGTGTATAACATTCAACAAGAGGTAACTAATAAAAGAAAAATAGGTATATATAAACCTATTTTAAATGTAATTGAACAAGAAAATCTAGTACAGGTAGCCCCTTTTTCAACAAAAGTAACAAATAGTACATCTGACCTTAGAGTTGAAATAGGAGAGGAAACAGGGAGCCTAGATGAAGCAAAAGGTTCCCATAATTTTATTATTAAAAAAGATTTTTGTCCTTTTGTTTGCACATATTCAAAAGACAGTCATATTATACAAGATGTTATGAAGAAAAACTGGTCCATTCTTATGCAAGAAAAAACAATGTATGATACATTTGGTTTATGCCCTGATATTGTTTTTAGAAAAGGTAACAACTTGAAAAGTTTTTTGGAAAGACCTAAAAAAAAAGTAGGCATGAAGGACATGTCTCCTTGTGGGTTTTGCCAACAATGCAAACATGTTATGAAAACTTCAACTGTTAGATAGGAGGGAAAGTGATAGATATTAAAAGGAAATACAGTTGTTATACACATGCTGTAGTCTATGCCAGCATCTGTAGCCAATGTAGTGCTTTTTACATAGATAAAACACAAAGAAAATTAGGTCAACGAATATACGAACATTTTTATGAAATAAAACAAAAGGATGAAAAAAATGCACTATATAAACATGTTAAAGCAAACCCAAACCACAGTTTTAAATTTGTGATGTTACTACAGGTAAAGAGTGAAACAAGGGGTGGTCCTTGGAAACTTCTCTTAGAGGACAGGGAGACCTGGTGGCAATTACATTTAAATGCTCATTCACCACCAGGGTTAAACGGCATTATATCCATTACAAGTAGGCGGAAGTTAAGAACTTTTGATAGATAGGGTCTATGGATTTATTTTTATATAATTTTTAACATATTTTATCAAACAATAAGTTGGTTGGTTTATATTTATTAACATGCTTGATTATGTACATTATTGTCTATATTTAAAGTAATGTAATTTAAGAAAAAGTTTATTGAACATATTAACTTTGTATTTAATAATAGGGTAGGCGTAAACACTGATTTAATATTTATATTTATTGTGGTATTATTTCAGTAACTGGAAACTTTTTTACTTTTTCATGCTTAATTTAAAGTTATGAATTGTAACAAAGTAAAAGTGGAAAGCATTGCTTTAAAAGTTTTTTTAGTGATGCAATGAAGTGCTTAAATATATCAGTTATTCTATTGGTAGATGTTTTAATTGGGAAGAGTATTTTAAGAAGGGTTGTGACTTTTAACATTGTCTGATGAAGTCTGATGATTGATACCAGATGAAAGTGCTAACCTTGTGTTTAATAAAAACTGCTTGCTGATGTATTTACTCTGGTTCCAGATTTGTGTGCAGATTTTTTTGGATTTACTAGCTTTGCTTCCATTGACATTGCGTAAATACATCTCTCACATACCGTATCAGTTTGAGAATTTACTGGATGTCAGTAAACATGAAGCAATTTCTATATTGCCTCAGTTGCACATCTCTACCTATTTCACATCATTACATCAAATGCCTATATGTTTATCACTGGAAAGGTGTGCGTGAGGATTCTGATACCATATATGGACACATTACAAATGATGAGGGTGTGGTTCATGCAGAACAGTTAATGACGCAAATGCTGATAGTCATGCAATGATGCTGGGGAACACCTGAATAATCCTTGTGAATATCAGCACAATTGTGCATACAATGAATTCCCGAAGGTTGCAAGTGAGTCTGAACTTGTTATATGCTTGTATATGTAACATTACAGCATGTGGATGAAACAAGGCACATGTGGCCATATAATCAGTATGATGTAATATTGTTGAATGTCGCATTTCATGATGGCAGGTATACACATGCACATCTGTGTCATACTGCAAGTGTCATTGGGATGGCTGAATGAGAACAATGTGGAATGTTGATATACTCCATTACAAGAACACATACCTTACTAAGGCAACAATATACATATCATCCCATGTCAACAGTCCTCAGGAGCCATATTACTACAGCTGTTATAGAAGGAACATGTAATCAAATGGCAGCAGTGCCCATCAATAAATTACCTCAAGTCACAGATTGGAATATACTGCTGTAGCACTACCATACATCCATACCTCAACATAACACATGTGCATGACAGCAACAGTGACATGTGCAATGTTCATTGGGTCATAGGACATTTTTAGGCTAACAGCATCACATAAAATCTTAGCCTTTACAATACCATTTAAAAGAAAATAGCTATATCTATATGATGGAAGATAGTAGGGCTATGTGAGCATGTGTGTATGTTTTTGATTGTATTACATACTGCCTTTGTCATTATGTGACATGTGCACCACACCATGACATCATTTGCAATTACACATCCAGTGGTCTGGAGTTGGCTTGCAGAGGGTCATGGAAGGGCTCTGTTTCACGATGTGTGTATGCATCTTTGAGGTGATGACATCTTTTAGTGTTCTGCAGGAATGATGTTATGTTGACACAGGGGAAAAAGGGGATGTTGAATTCATGGCTCTGTGTTAAAGGTTCTCCTCAGTGGAAGTCAAATGAAAAGAGATTCAAAATATCATACAATGACTGTAACATACCAGCAACCAACCACACACACACACACACACACACACACACACACACACACACACACAGCAGTTGACTGAGGTCAGATTCAAACATTAAACCTGTGTAGGTATACGCTGGATTCCATACAATGTGAGACTAGCACCACCACAGATGTCTGCCTTTCACAGTGTCATAGTGTGCTTTATGTAGGATGACGGCATCATTGTAAGCTGAGAAGAAGATGTTGGTAGTAGTGTCTGACATAGCTGTGAACTCAGGTGCTGCTGTAACATTGTCTCCAGACAGAGTTGACTGGACACACACAATTTGATTGTTCTGAGATTAGAACCTCCCACCTAGTTATACAAGTTAAAGAACACGAAAAATCAAAAACTCAAGAAAACAAACCAAATAAACAAAAAAACAAAGCTTTAGGAAGCGACCCACTCTAATTAAACATGAAAGGTTATTTGATAATATTGTTATTTAATAGTTAAATAACAATATTATCAAATAACCTTTCACGTTTAATTAGTGTGGGTCACTTCCTAAAGCTTTGGTTTTTTGTTTATCAAGTTAAAGAACAGACTACTTAATGCTAGCACCACAGCACGTCTGACTCTAATAGTGTCAGAGTGTACTATATCATAGATGACATCATCAGTGTGTGGTGAGAAAAAGATTGATAGGAGTGTCTGACATAGCTGTGGATTCACTTGCTGTTCTAAAATTGTCTCCAGACTGAGAGCTGACTGAAAACACACACATTCACGTTGACTGTTGTGAGATTGGAATCCCTACCTACCTAGTTACACAAACTGTAGAACAAGGTACTTAATGCTAGTGCTACAGCACAAGTCTCACTTTAACACTGTCAGACTGCACTTTACAGAGGATGACATCATTAGTGTATAGTAAGAAGAGGATATTGGGAGGGCTGTATGAAGTTGCTGTGTAGTCATGTACCAGTGTAAAATTATTTTCTCTAATGATACTTGAGTGAAGGCAG